>NC_064812.1:79184922-79432215 GCF_023721935.1 Panthera uncia
AAAAAAAAAAAAAAAAAAAAAAAAAAAAAAAAAAAAAAAAAAAAAAACACAAAAACAAAACAAAACAAAAAACAAAACAAAACTAGAACTACCATAGTGATCCAGCAGTTCTACTTTATTTTCTATATTGTGGGTGAGATCTGACAATATTTCATAAAATGTTTTAGTATCCACGCTCATACACAATGTAGGTCAGTAATTTTATTATTTTTTCCATTGTACTATAGTGTTTTTCAAGACTTGGATCCAGAGCTTTGCAGGCCTCAAAAAAACAGTTGAGACTGTTCCTTCTGAGATTTCTCGTATTTCTGTATTTTCTCAGTCTTTTGAGATTTATTGAAACATTCTTTGGCAATGTCATTTGTTCTGTGAATGCTCTATGTACCCTATACATACATAGGGCGCCTGGGTGGCTCCGTCGGTTGGATGTCCGACTTCAACTCGGGTCATAATCTGGTGGTTGGGAGTTCGAGCCGCTCATCAGGCAGTGTGCTGACAGCTCAGAGCCTGAAGCCTGCTCCGGATTCTGTGTCTTGCTCTCTCTCTGTGCCCCCCCCCCCCCCTTGCTCACGCTCTGTCTCTGTCTCTCTCAAAAATAAATAAATGTTTAAAAAAAAATTTAATAAAAAAAGAAAAATAATGTATATTGTGCTATTATTTGTTAAAATGGTTTTAATTTTTTTTTAATGTTTATTCATTTTGAGAGAGAGAGAAAGAGAGACAGAGTCAGAGCGTGAGTGAGGGAGGGGCAGAAAGAGAGGGAGTCGCAGAAACTGAATCAGGCTTCAGGCTCCAAGCTGTCAGGACAGATCCCAACGCGGGGCTCGAACTCACGAACGGAGAGATCTTTACCTGAGCCAAAGATGGCCACCTAACCGCCTGAGCCACCCAGGCGGCCCTTGTTAAGGTGTTTTACAGCCGTCTATCAGACGAAGATGATTGACGTGTTAGTTTTTTGTGGGGCCTACTTGCTCTGTGATTTATTGAAAGACTTTACAATTTCCAAATATGATTTTGGATTTTTTAAAATTTTTCTTTTTTTTCTTTAAAATATTTGGAAGTTCTCTTAAGTCTCATACAATCACTTTTTTTTTGGTAAATTAACCTGTTCGGCATCAGGCTGCCTAAACCACTACTCCTTACCTCTTACCACTACCTCTTGATTTACTACGTGGACCATCTTTTACCTGAATGTGAGTTGGCGCTTCTGGTGAAAATGTGGGTCCTGCTCTCCAAGGTCCGCTTTGACTCACATCCACACAGAAGAGAATGGCGAGCTTTCTAGTGACCCTTGTTAGGCATCTCAGTTACCTCATGTTTGAGAGGAAGCCTAATCTTACACATAGGTTAAGGTGTATACAATGTCACTATTTATTGGCCGCCTAGAGGAGCTGCATCCCAAGTATTAGGAAGTCAGTCTTAATGTTTACTCCCATTACCAATAACGTGAAAAGCATCTTCCCTGGGAGTTTTACTCGGGAATAAGAGACGTGTCTATTCTACCCACAGTAAAGTACTCCCAAATTAAACCAGATCACAACCAGACTTGTATATCTAAGCAGTATAATGGTTCTCCCTAAATTGCTTTTACAGATTGTTTGCTAAGCAACTTTTATCAAATTTTGCATCTGAGTAAATGTTATACAAATGTATGTTTAAGCATAAGAAACAGAAAATCTGGCGGAAAAAAAGGTTTCCATCAGACGTTTTTAATGTTCTGTCTCTAATGTAAGTTCTTTAAAGCACAGAATCAGTTTCTGCTACACCACTGACTAGCTGCCACCCTACTTGGGAAAAAAAAAAAAAAATATATATATATATATATATATGTATATATATATCTAGAATCATTCCAGCCAATGCCAAAATGTGTTTTTACTTCTCTGGTATTCAGCATTTCAATGCCAAGGGAGGAAAAGGAGCAATTTCAACTTTTGTCTTCAATATATAATGTAATAATATAAAAACTAGCAAGGCAAAACCCGAAAACTTAAGCAAAAAATTTTGCCTCAAACAAAAAATGTTATAAGAGCATGAGAAGCACATAAACAACTTTCCTACCAGAGGAAATGTTCTAGCAGATGGTGCATATGGCAGTTTAGTATCATCGTCCTGTATATAGGGATGCACTATGGACCTCACTTGTAAACTGTCTTCATTTTGCAAAACTTCAGTGGAAAGATAGGACATAACGAGTTATACTACCAACACGTATTCATAAAGCATACCACACGTTTATGTAATAAAAATGCAAGCTATTAGACAAATGGGCTCCATTTGCCATTAACTAAGTTAACAAAAGCATACCTCTTCCCAAATAAACCCGAGTGCAATGTTATTGGTATGCATTTTTTCTGGTTACCGTTTCTTAAAGAATGAATACAATTTCTAGTGGCTTAACTCATTCACCCCAAATGTTCAAAGAAACGGGAGGTTTGCACGAAAAGGAGAACAGCAGAATTTTGATATTTGCCATGTGTATTCATTGTGGACCATGTTTCCATCCCTTACTGTGTTTCCTCTCTTTCTTTGTTCATAACTCATTACAAACTTGATGACATTACATTATAAATTATGTTACATTCTTCATCTTCATTACTGTCTGGGCTTATGTAGGAAAAATAATACAATTCGTACTGTCCACGAAGTTCTGAGCAATGTGCCAATAATGCCCAAGGGGAAAATGATAGTGTCCTCAACAAACGGTGCTGGGAATGTTGGATATCTACATACAGAAGAACGAAATCAGACCTTTATCCTATATCATACACAATCAACAGTTCAAAATTGAGTAAAGACCTGAAATTGTAAAACTCCTAGAAGAAAACACAGGAAAAACTCTCCTCAACGTTGGTCGTGGCAATGATTGTGGGGGTTTTGACACCAAAAGCACAGATAAGAAAGCAAAAATAAACAAGTGAACCGATAAACAAGAAATTCATCAAAAAATTCAAATAATCCTTTTGAAAAATGGTGACAGGTCTTAAGGTAGACATTGTTCCAAAGAAGGCATACAAATGGCCAACAGATACATAGAAAGGTTCTCAACTCTGTACACTGTTGATATGAGTGTAAATTGACAGAGTCACCATGAAAACAAAATAGAGGTTCCTCAAAAAGTTCACAACACAACTATCACATGATCCAGCAATCCCACTTCTGAGTATATATCTGAAAGGAATGAAATCACTACATCAAAGAGATCTCTGCATCCCCATATTCACTGCCAACATTATTTACAACAGCCCAGCCGTGGAAACAACCTCAGTGTCTGTCGCAGATAAATGGATAAAAAAAGAGTGGTATACACATACAATGGAATATTTTCCAGCTATAAAAAAATAAGGACATTCTGCCATTTGCAACAACATCGATGAACCTTGAGGGCATTAAGCTAAGTGAAATGAGTTACACAAAGAAAGATAAGTACCGTATGATCCCATTTATATGTGGAATCTAAACAAAACAAAACAAAGCAAAAAACAAAATGAACCATAGAAGCAGAGGGTAGACTGAGAGTTGCCAGGGGCTGAGAGGGAGTGAGGGGATGTCTAAAGGTTGTCAAAGGGTTAAAAGACGAATAAACTCTGGGGATCTAATGTAAGCCATGATAATTATAATTAATGATACTATATCATTTACTTGAAAGTTGCTAATAAAAGCTTTCACTACACACACACACACACACACACACACACACACACGAGACAAGGTCATTACGTGAAGTGATTATACATGTTAAGTAGTATTTTGGTGGTAATCATTTTGCAATATATACATACTTCAAATCGTCACAACTTATACCTTAAACTTACACAATATTTATATCTCAGGAAAGCTGGAAAAAAATAAAATAAAACATCAATCATTAGGTATTTGGAGTCAGTTAAATCTGAATTTGATTTAGTGTGTTATACTTAATACAAGTTTTTAAAAATTATAGTTATTAAAAGAGGGGGAAAAGGCTTATCTCCACAAATGTGAGCCAAAGATACAGAAGCAGACAGCTTAATGATAACTGTCAAAAATATGATTATATCTGATAAAAGATATCTTTTAGTTGTACAAAGAAATACAGCATTTCATCTGTACAAGTCAATATAAAGACATTAATCTATGTTCATGTATTTTAGCACTTGTGAATATTAATGCATCAAAACATACCTGGAGCAAGTATTATCTAAAACACAAATTAAAAGAAAACACAATTCAACAAAAGGACAAATTTAAAAATAAATCAAAATTATCTTTTTAATAGAAGGCATATATTTAAGGGCACTGCAGCCAAGCTTGTTTATATTTTAGATTAACTTTGTTAATTGTTTCAAAAGTTATCACCTCCTTCATAGAACATATTGTTGAATAAAAAGTTAAGAAATTATTAAAACTATTGTTTAAATAATAGTAATTATTTATCATAAAATTATTAAAAAAAAAACTAAGAACAAAATTAACAAGAAAAAAAAGTAGTCCTGAGAATTTTTAGCTACATAGAATTCTGTAATAATCTGGATTTAGAGCTGCAGATCACACTCTATATGTTACTTGAAAAACTCCAAGTTAATATGTTAATACAATGTGCCCAAGTATACCCCGCAGAGGTAAACACAAATATCTACCAAGAAAAAAAAAAAATCATACTAAACCAGGATTATCAGTAAGGTTACCTTGGTGTAAAAAACACCCTTCCCACTAAATCTCACTGACTTAAAATAACAGTTTTATTTCTTGTTTATGATTTAAGTGTATTGTAGTTAAGCTGAAGTTCTAGAACTCATCCTACTGATTAGCTTCTTTTTGGATTGTTTCTTAGTGAAACAAAGAAAAGAGAAAGCACTGTAAATGTGCATTGGTTCTAAAACCTTCTTCTCTACTCATATTCACTGATAAAAACCAATCTTATGAACATAATCAACTCTTAATGGACGGGTCAATAAGAGACACAGAATGTTAGTGAGCAATTCTAACGGCTTGTGAAACCAGACTTCATGAATTCCAGAGACAAAGAGAAAGAGAAAATGAGAACAAAATCAAAATCACAAACAAACGGTAAAGGAAATTATTAGTGAAGAAATATGTGCATAAATGAAGCGATACAGATATTATCATTGGAAGTTCCACAGGATCAGAAGTAGAACTATAATTATAATCAGCAACTATGAAACTCAAAATGTTTCCTTAGGTGTAATATGTTTAAATAATTGAAAGGTGAATTGGAAAAGAAATTATAAGAATAAACATTATTAAAATTTATGGGATAGGGTAGCCTGGGTTCTTGATTTCAGCTCAGGTCATATCTCATGGTTTGTGAGACTGAGTCCCATGACAGGATCTGCGCTGAGCAGGGAATTCTCTCTCTCTGTCTCTCTGCCCCTCCCACAGCCCCCACCCTGTCATAAAATAAATAAGTAAACATTAAAAAAAAATTAAAAATCAAAATTTATTGCATAAATCTAAAAAAAATAAAGATCTTATAAAAATGAAATACATAATATATCAAATATTAAAGATAATTTAACCAGTAGAATCAGAAAATTAGGTGGATCTCAAGTAAATACTCAAAACACCAAATAAAAACATACAAATGTGGAAGTTACAAAAAGTTAATTAAGCACTAACACACATCTGGTCTGAGTTCTGAAGGGCAAAAACAAACTGGCCAAAGCAACATCTAGAATGATAATAAGTAAAAAATTTCTAGAACCAATGAAAAAGATTAAGTCACAGTTTCAAGAAGATCATCTTATCTCAAGAAATATAACAGGGAAGATACACTAGTTAAAGAAATAATGGTTAACAATTTTTCAAAATTGTTGAAATCATCCATCTTCAGATTTCAAGACAATTAAAATAATAGAAATAATTAAAAAGGCACCAATATCTAAAATATCGTAGTGAAACTTCATATTAATAAAAAAAGAAATATTAAATTATTTATATATATTTTTATATATATATAAATATATATATACATATATATATGACTAATATATATATATTAGTCATACATATATATATATGTATGTCATATATATATATATGTATGACATATATTAGTCATACATATATATATATATGACTAATATATAAAATTAGTCACAGGGAAGAAACAGAATACTAACATTATAGCCTTAATTCCAAAGGAAAGTACGGAAGCCATAAAAGGAGAATTAAGTCGTCAAAGTATTGAAAAAAATAGCTCTCAAATATGTCAAAATTTCCAGAAAATGTAATTTTTAACAAAAACAAAAGCAATTTTTTTCATATAAGCAAAAATTAAAAGAATGTGTTGGCAAGTGACCTTCATTAAAATATATCCTATGGGGCACCTGGGTAGCTCAGTAGGTTAAGCGTCTGGCTTTGGCTCAGGTCATGATCTCACAGTTTGTAGGTTTGAGCCCCGCATCAGGCTCTGTGCTGCCAGCTCAGAGCCTGGAGCCTGCTTCAGATTCTGTGTCTCCCTCTCTCTCTGTTTCTCCTCTTTTCATGCTCTGTCTCTCTCTCACTCTCAAAAATAAACAAACATTTAAAAAATTTATATATATATATATATAAATTAGGATATATGTATATATATCCTAAAGTGTTCTGGAATTTTAATACAAATGAGATAAACTTCTGATTTTGTTTAAGATGTAGAAGCCTACACACACATGCGCGTACACACACATACGCGCGCACACACACACACACACACACACACGTGCTCAAGATGAGCAAGAACAGGGAATCTGGCTGAGGAAGAAAATACCACCGGTAGCACTGAATTAGAATCAGAAGACTGCAGGGGCACCTGGGTGGCTCAGTCACTTAAGCGTCCAACTTCGGCTCAGGTCGTGATCTTGCGGTTCATGAGTTCGAGCCCCACGTCGGGCTCTGTGCTGACAGCTCAGAGCCTGGACCCTGCTGGGAATTCTGTGTCTCCCTCTCTCTGCCCCTCCCCCTGCTGCTTTTCTCTCTCTTTCTCTCAAAATAAATAAATATTATATATATAATCAGAAGACTGTAAGCATGTATACAATTGGAACAACGCGATTCTGAAAGCGAGGATCTTGTTCCCAAATGCCCTTCTTCTAGACTACCATAGCAACTGTTGAATTAGTTAGGCGATCCCCCTTCACTTCCTGACTTATAGCATTGCACAGAACAAAGATCTGCCTCATAGATGTTACTGATTGATGATTTCTGATTATCTGTACTGAGACCTTATAGAATACTGTATCATCTTAATGACATCATGATTTGTGTGACATTTTACTCTGGTCCCTGTGATAATTTTTGCATTGCTTTCTTTACAATATAAACGGAAACCACCAGACCACAAGGTTTTCTGAAAGGCTTCAGACATCAACTGCACTTGGACAGACGTATCCAAACTGAACTAAATTACTGAGCTATTTCAGTGTCCTCATCACTAAGAGTCACTGTGAATCTTCCTGCAAACTGTCTCATCTCCTTTAAATTTCAGTGACTCATTCTTGGCTCTCGTGCTTTGCAATCTTGCCAGGTATCTGGGGAATGTGCACGGTGGGCACGTGAAAGTTAATTAGCTGCTTCTTCAAATAGCACCATTGTGGAGTACGTGATTCCGAGACCCACAAATGAAGAGGGCTCTTCCTTCTTCCCCTTGAAGAACTCTCAAAAATGCAGCTCTATCATGACACATCTAATGAGTATGCTCTTGTTTTTCAGATCTTCAGTAATGGACTCTAAAGAAGATAATTTGGAGTCATTTTAGTACATATTTGGGAATTTTAACCGAGTCAAAAGTTGGCAGATACGGCACAGGCGTCAGGTTTTCTAGGTCAATGACGTCTCCTCATATACTGCAGCCTTTCTGGGAGGGCCGTTCAACACTATGCACAAAAGCCTAAATTGTTTACATCCTTTGATTTGGTTCGTCCACATTTAGGATTAAGGAAATAAGACATAGCAATCAATATTATGCATCTGAATGCCCATAGTAAATTTATATTAAAAAAAATAAAATCTACATGTCCAAACATAAATTTTTGTTTAAATAAATTGTGGTCTGTACATTCAGTATATTTTGCTGCCATTTAAAACTCTTTAAGAAAGGTTAATAAAGAAGATGTGGTTTCTATACACAATGAAATATTACTGCAAATATGCAATTGCAACAACGTGGAGAGATCTGGAAGGTACCATGCTGAATAAGCATGTTGTGTACCTGAAACTAATTTAATACTGTATATCAACCATACTTAAATTTAAAAACTGACAGGGGGAGACAGAGTAAGAAAAATAAAGACTGGAGAATAGAGGAGAAAATAAATAAAACTGAAAGTTTTTTGTTAACATAATATTTCCATACCATTTGGCTGCTATGAACTGCATTATGTCCTCCCAAAATTCCTGTGTCAAACGTCTACTTCCAATGTGACTGTGTGTGGAGATAGGGTCTTTAGGAGGCAATTAAGATTAAATGAAGTCATAAGATGGGGGCTCTCATCTGCTAGGATTAAGGTCCTTATAAGAAAAAAATATGAGAGCTCCCACTCTCTCACACATGCATTGAGGAAAGGCCATGTGAGGATTCAGTAAGGAGGGGACAGTCTTCAAGCCAGAAAGAGGGTTCTCACCAGGAACTAAATCAACTAAATCAATCATCCATGATCTTGGACTTCCAGCCTCCAGAAGTATAAGAAAATTAGTCTTGTCTAAGCCATCCAGTCCGGGATATTTTGTTATAGCAGCAGAAGCTGACGAATACAACATCAAAAGTGCGTTACAAAATCAGATAGAGTTATATATCAATTTTGTCACTTAAAATGTGAGTTTAAATTCAAACACATAGATGCAAGTATACACAATTATAGAGAAAAATTCTACAAATGGACACATCAAAATGATAACAGCACATGTACAGATCAGGATTATAAGTGAATTGAGGAAGAATTCACAAAAGAAGTGGTATAGGAACCAGTCATTAAAAAATTGGTAGTATTTTTCCAAGTAGAAAAGAGAAAAGAAAATTAGAGGGAAAGGCACACTCGAAGCAAAGTCGTGCAGATATAAAGTATTAGATGTATTCAGGGAGCGGTGAGAAGTCACTCCTGCCTGGCATGTAGGACACACATAGTAGGTTACGAAGGGGAAGAGAGAGAAGAACCTGAAGAGTAGAGTTTGGGATCTATTACAACGCGGATTCTCCGAAAAAGGCTTCTCTGAAGGCCACACCAAAGAACTGGAACCTTATCCCCCAGGAAATGGAGAGATTTCGAAGGTCTTTAAACAGAGATTTAAAGTGATCAGGTTTGAGTGTTACACAATTCTCCTTATCCATTCTTTCTTAAACAACGGTTTTAACCTATGAAGCAGCTTTGGTTCATGTCCATGATCCCTCCCTCACTGACAACCCAATGACCCATTCTCAATCTCCATTTTATCTGACCTATCAGCAGCATTTGACATGTGTCAGACAGACCCTTCTGTGGGGGTAGGAAGGCACTCTGATATTAACGTCTGTGCAACACCTTCCTCTTGACAGCAGGGAGTGTCTGAGACTTACTTGTAACCCACAGTAGAGGCCAAAGATCATGTCACCCTTGTGATCATGTTGTATTTATAAGATACCATCTTAATACGCTGATGCCAAAGACTCTTCCTTGCAGGCTTGAGGGAGTGAGCGGCCGTGTTGGAGAAGGCTACTCCTTGGAGAATTTCGAGTGGCCCTCATCTGACACCCAGCATAAAGCTGAGACCCTCAGTCGTGGAGGTGCAAGAAACTGAATTTAGCTAACAACCTGAGTAAACTTGGAAGTAGGTTCTTCCCCCACTGAGCCTCTGGATGGGAATGCATCCTGGCCAACACCTTGATTCCAAGGTCCAAGGAGAAACCAGCTAACCTGTGCTCAGGTGCCTGAGCCATGGGCACCGTGAGATAGTAAGTGTATTTCGTACTAAGCCACTAGATTTATGACCCTATAATATGCAGCCATAGAGAACTAATACTGTGTAGCTAATCACTCCCTCTCTCTTTCGGAAGCATGCTGTTCATGCATCTATGGCTACCAGAATACTCCCTTCTCTTGGCCTCCTCCTTCCTCACTGCTGACAACTTTTGGTTCTTCTGTTAGTTTTAGCTCGTCACTCCAAGCTATACATTTTGGAGGGCACCGAGCCTTAGTTCCCAGAACTCCTGTTTTCTGTACAGTCACTTCCAAGGGAACCCGGTCCAACCTGAGCGCCCGGGGACATAAAGCCTCCCGCCCCGGGGCTTCTCCTGGGATGTCTTCTCCACAGAAGACATGGATCATTCACCTTCGCTTCCTCCAGGTCCCTGCCGGTCATGACCTTCTCACCGAGGCTTTCCCCGACCGCCTCAGGTAAGACAGCACATCCTCCCTCCACCCCTCGCCCTGCTTGCTTGGTTCTCGGTACTTCCAAGTGCCTTCCGCCATGCTGTCTACGCACATGTTTACTTAACTAGCGACTGTCCTCCCCCGCTGGAGGACAAACTGCTTAAGTACCAGCCTCTGTTTTGTCTACTGCCGCGTTCCCACACCTACCCCAGCGGTGGGGACACAGTAGCCCTGACATAAACGCTTGCTGAGCGCGCGCGGAAGTGAATGGGAGCAGTAGGGCGGTTTGAGAGGCAGACACAACTTCGATCAGCGAGATGGGGGCTCGGATCTCGTCATCTGCGCCGGAGCGAAGATGAGTGGGCTGACGGAAAACACTGTCTCAAGCTCTGCTTCCTTTTATTCTCTCATTATACTAATGAATGCAGGAGGATCTTCCGCATCTTCTCCCGGGATCCTCTCCATCCCCCCACCACTGCCTGGGAGGATTTCTAAATACAGCGCATTAATACTGTGTAGGAGGTAGTGTTTCTGTTTCTTACAGTATCTTGGAGGGTCCTCCATGGTGACTGTTTTGCCGAAACTTGAAGTCACCCTGAAGCAGTTATTTTTCCCCCAAATGTGTGATTTTTTAGGTTGCTCTCCACATATCCCTTTCCAAACGGTACAGTGGGTCCCCAAAGGCTTTCTGCCCTATCTTCTTGGTGAAAAACTTACTCTCATTCAACAGACGGTTCATATGAGTCCCTTCTAAAGATTCTCCCGACCTCTTCCTCAATGAGGCAGTACGGACCACAACTTCACCTGGGGCCCCACCCGGGAGAATAAGCCCACCGACCCAATCAGAGGAGGGACGCGGAGACTCGGAAAACAGTGACGTGAGGCTTTAATCAATGTTCTAGCAAGACGGGTGTCTGATGGGCAGACACACGGGGCAGTTACAGCAGACGATCTATCTGCTAGTGGGCAAGTCCCTCCCCTGGTTCCTCATCGGCTGAGCACTTCAGGGGTAAGTCCCTCCCCTGGTTCCTCATTGGCTGAGCACTTCAGGGGTAAGTCCCTCCTCTGGTTCCTCATTGGCTGAGCACTTCAGAGATAAGTTCGTCCCCTGATTCCTCATTGGCTGAGCACTACAGAGGTTACAGCCTTACCCAGATGTCGCCTATGCCCACTTAAGGCAACAAGTAATCTGATTGGAGCAAATGTACATTTCCGGAGGTGACGCAGAGACTTTCGGTCCCTCCTTTGTTCTTTGGAGCATACTCATTGCGAAGCCCATGAAAATAAGCCCGGGAAACAGAGAGGGGAAGAAGAACCAGGAAGTGAAGGGTCTCAGGGTTTAGGACTCCGTAGTGGGGGAGGGGGGGTTGTACATCTTTCCAATAGGTTATAAACCTACTATTAACTAGACAGCACAGCTTTTATTTGGTATTTCTGAAAATGAATCATCTCCCTTATGTCTCACACACCCTAGGGCTTTTGAGCATTTCTCTCAGTTACCACAAGGCCTACTGGTTGGTTTATAGGTCTGTTTAACATGGGCTCCTAGAGCATGGGAGCTCTGTGCCCCTTGTAGATGAGGGCTAAAATAATGTTCAACAAATATCAGATCAAGGCCCCGGGAAGTAAATGGCAATTTGGGTGTGGAATTTAGTGACAGAGGTGGCAAGGAAGAAGAATGAATAGGAACAAGGAAAATGAAGAAAGAGAAAGATTAGTTGAATTCGTGTGGAGTTTCTGGAGTAATCCTCACAAAATAGGAAGATCGCAAAACAAAAGAAAGTTAAAATAACTCTAAAGAGCCTTGACCTTGGCAGAGTTGGTAAAGAAAGATATGTCAAATCCTGATAAAAAAGAAACAAAAATTGTCCAGGATGGTGGAATCTGTGGTCAAACAGATTCTTTTTTTAATTAATTCAAAGAGAAAAACCAGTCTATAGTAGAAACATACGGACGTTAATTATTGTGTTCTCCACTTAAAGATAATTAGTGATTTCCAGACAGTTCTAATTTTGATAGAATGCAAAATCCTCTTTTCCAAGTGCTCCATATTTTGTTTAATATTTTTATTTTGTCTAAGCAGGAACATTATAAAGAAATCCAAAAATATATGTGGAGTTTAACTAATGAAAAAAAATCGTATATCCATAAACAGACATAGGAGAAACTATAAAACAGTTCTTGTTTCCCAGTGATCATTTTAATATCTGCTACCTATTAATGCTAGCTAGGAACAAATTTCTCTAATATGAAACACAGAAATAGAATATATCAATTCAAATAATGACAAATGCCTACAAAAATGAAAATAAACATAAAAGAGGACTACAGTTTTATTCCTTTGGGTGATATTTTCATTTGATTTATCTATTTATTACCACATGATGAAGAGCGATTTAAGGACTGTCAGCATTTTAATATAAAATCAGATTCAAATATTAACGTATTTAAGAGAAAATAAAACCAGACTTCATTCCAGAAGCACTGAGGACAGAGCCTTGGTAAAGAGAGTGAACAACAGTGAATAAGATTCAGTCACTTTTGATATTGTTTCTTATTGAGGGGGTAGCACTTTGAAGACCTCAATGTTTCTCACGCTTCAGTGTCCAGCCAGGCAGTACATCCAGCCAGCACCTCGCAGAAATGTTCATTTCCAGGTTGACATCGCGGCACCTGTGAAGCTGTTCTTCACCAGCATCACAGAAAACCACCAACTCGAGATCAGACCTGTGGCACCATTTCTTTTCCTTTGATCCTTTTCTCATTGTAAAGAACAAGAGAGAACTGAAATTCCTCCTACGATCACTGTTAGAGCATCATCAGAGCTGGATTCTTTTTTATAGTAAGCATGGGGCATCCTAGTCTCCTATCCAAAGAGAAGCCTTCCATCTACGCTCTGACTCTCCATTCTTCCAGGAACCACAGTCCATAAGTTATTCAAAAATTCCCTCTTGGCTGGTTCAGTTTGGTGGAGCATGTGACTCTTGATCTCAGGGTCGTGAGTTCAACCCTCATATTGGGTGTGGAGCTTACTTAAAAAAATAAAATTCAAAAAATGTATGTTCAAAAAACAAAAACAGGGCCACCTGGGTGGTTCAGTTGGTTAAGCGTTGGACTCTTGGTTTCAGCTCAGGTCATGATGTTGCCATACGTGAGTTTAATCCCGCATCAGGCTCCACACTGAGTGTGGAGCCTGCTTGGGATTTTCTTTCTCTCTCCATCACTCTCTCTCTCCCCTTCTCTCTCATTACCCCTCTCCCACTCTCTCTCACTCTCTCTAAATAAATAAAATTTTAAAAAATAAACAAAAACAAAACAAATATCTCCTTTGTTTTTAATTTGAACCTTTCAATGCTTGTTTTTTCTCAAGTACTTACGCGTACCTCAGTGTCTCTCATTTAAGAAAAGAAAAAAATGCATTCCATCATCCATCCAATCTTCCTACCTATCACATTCTATCGCTCCTTCCCACCACAGTAAGGATATTGTTGTCTACATTTGCTGAATACATTTCCCCCACATTCTACCAAAAGAGTTTTTCCACAGGTCATGAAAAGCCTGTTTGCCAAATCTGGTGAACACCTGCATGTTCTTCCCTTGTTTAATCTCTGTGACAGTTCATACCCAACCCATCCCTTCTGGGTTCAACACTGCCATTCTGTCTTTTTATCCCTTCTGATATTCTAAGCCCTATCTGAAAGTTTCCCTTCCCTAGCCCTTTCCATAGATGTTGGTAATTTCCAGAATTCCGTTCTCTCTTTCCTCTTATTAGCCATGCATATCTGATAAACCTGGGAGATTTATTCATGTCCAGCGGTTCAGCTATAACTGATGTCATAATAACTCAGAACAATGTCACATGTTCTCATCTATCCAAAGATATCATCTTCTCTGAAAGGTACCCTGACATCAATCCACCATCAGCAAGGTTGAGTTTCGTATGTTTTATAGAATCTACTGAACTTTGGGAAAATATCTATTGCCTTTATATCGGCCTAAAGTAATTCTTCCTCAACAATGTAGACCATTTAAGAACCACTTCCTCAAACATGATCTTCCTGTGCATCCCAGTTTGGAATAGCTGTCCCTTTCCTCTTCTGTGTATTATATTGAAACATTTTTTAATGGGTTGAATTGAGTCCAAAAGATATGCTAAGTCCTAACCCTAGTATTTCAGAATGTGACCTTGTTTGGAAATAGGGTCATTGCAGACATCATTAGTTAAGCTGTAGTCATACTGGAGTAGAGGGCCCTTAATCCAACATGACTGATATTCTTATAAGTAAAGAGATACACAGGAAGAACTCCATGTGTCGATAGAGGCAGAAACAAGAGCGGTACAGCCATAAGCCAGGGAATGTCAAGTATTGACAGCTACCACTAGAAACTGGGAAGGAGCAAGGAAGGATTCCTCTCTGGAGCCTCAAAAGCACCTTGGCCCTGTTGACATCTTGATCTTGGACATGTAGCCTCCAGAACTATGTGATAATAAATTTCTGTTGTTTGAAGTCACCCAGTTTGTGTTACTTGGAAACTAATACAGTTTTTGACACTAGAAAGCATGGTGCTGATGTAATGAATACCTAAAATCATTATGATTAAATGATGTATGATCTTTTTTCCTCTGGCTACTAACACATTTTTCTCCTTTGTTTTGCCATTCCGGAACCGACCATAAAACAGTCTAAACATAGATTTCTTTTTTATTTATCTCTCTTAATACTTGTGGTTTCTGAATCAGAAGATTTTTGTCTTTCTTCAATTCTTAAAAAAAAATGTCAAATGGTGTTTCTTTTATTCTCTGTATTCTCTATCACTGAAACAAACAAACAAAAACCTGTGTGACAGCATCTCAGTTTTGCTTCTATGACTCATAAACTCTCTTTACTTCGGTTTCCATTTTTCAGTTTTATATTGAGAATAAGTTGTTATATTTTATAAATCATTAAGTCCTCCTTTGTGATAATTTACTAATTACCTTCAAAGTTTTAACTTGGAACGTTTTTTTTTTTTTCCAGTCATTCCACTTATTTCTTTTTCAAATTTGTGTGAGCAATTTTTGTTTAGTGTTATTGTTAAAGATATATCAACTATTTATATATAATAGTTTATGTTTGTTCACTCATCATCTAAATTTTTTAATTAAATTTAATTAATTAAATTTTTAAATGTATCATGGGGCACCTAGGTGGATCAGTAGGCTAAGTGTTGGACTTCAGCTCAGGTCATGATCTCGCAGTTCATGAGTTCGAGCCCTGCGTTGGGCTCTGTGTTGATAGCTCAGAGCCTGGAGCCTGCTTCAGATTCGGTGTCTCCCTCTCTTTCTGCCCCTCCTCTGCTCACACTCAGTCTCTCGCTCTCAAAAATAAATAACATTTTTAAAACATTTAAATTTTTAAATTTGTCCTTTTTTCCTAGTTTTATCAATGTATAATTGACAAATTTATGTATATATTTAAGGTGTGCAACATGACAATGATTTTATACATGTATATTGTGAAATGATTACCATAGTGTAGTTAATTAATATATCCATCACCTCATATATCATTTTTATGTGCTATGAGAACTTAATACTTACTCTCTTCGCAAATTTCAACTATGCAATACAGCATTATTAACTGTAGTCCCCATGCTGAACCTTAGATCCCTAGAACTTATTGATGTCATAACTGAAAGTCTGTACCTTTTCACCACCATCTCCCCATTCCCCTCACCCCTGAATATATTGTCAAATAATCTTTGATAAAGATGTCAAGAATGCACAATGGGGAAAGAATGGTCTTGTCCATAAAATAGTGTTAGGAAAACATTATATCCACATCCAAAAGAATCAGATTGGACCCTTACCTTATACTACAAACAAAATTTAACTCAAAAGGGATTAAAGACTTATGTGAAAAACCTAAAAGTCGAAAACCCCTAGAAGAAAACAGGAGGAAACTCCTGGGGATTGGCCTTGGCAATAATTTTTTTTTTTTTTTTTTGCATTTAACACCAAAAGCACAAACAATAAAAGAAAAAAAAAAAGCCAAAAACCAGAACAGCAAGTGGGACTACCCCAAACTTCTGCACAACAAAAGAAACCATCCACAAAATTAAAAAGTGACCTATGGAATGGGAGAAAAGATTTACAAACAGATACATGATAAAGGATTAATAATCAAAATATGTAAGGGACTCGTAGAGCTCTATAGCAAAAAAAAGCAAAAACAAAACAAAAAAAAGAAACAAACAAACAAAAAACCCAATTGAAAACTTAGTGAAGGACCTGAATAGACTGTTTATTTTTTCTAAAGGAGACATACAAATGGTCAAGATGTATATGAAAAGTTGCTCACATCACTAATCATCCCAATCATCAGGGAAACACAAATGAAAACCACAGTGACGTTATCACTGTGCACCTCTTAGGGCAGCTAAGATGAAAAAGACAAGAAATAACAACTGTTGTGAGTGGGAGGAAGAGAGAGCTCTCATATACTGGTGGTGGAAAGGTAAACTGGCACAGCCATTACAAAACCAGTTATGGAGGCTCTTCCAAAAAGTCAGAACATGAACTCCCATATGACCCAGCAATCTCCTTCCATAGAAAGGACATGAAGTCAGGGCCTCACAGGTAAATCTGCATGCCTATGCTCACTGCGGCATGACTCCAGCAGCCAATACGTGGAAATAACCTAAGTGTCTGTTGCCGCATGGATGGATAAAGAAAATGTGGTATAAACACACAATAAAATATTATTGAGCCAGAAAAAGGAAGGAAATTCTGCCATTTGTGAGAACTTTACTAAGCCTGGAGGATATTATGCTAAGTGAAATAAGTCAGAAAGTCAAAGACAAGAGTGCCTCATGTCACTGGTATGTGTAATCATAAGAGAGTCAAACAGAAGCAGAGAGTGGAATGGTTGCCAGGGGCTGTGGAGTGAAATTCTTGACATACAGCATTGCTTTATGTTTGTTTCTTCTGCTTTTTAATAACAGAAGTCTCTTTTCTGCTGTAGTTTATAATTGTTGATTATGTGAAAGTGTGACCGAATTTTTGGTGTTCTTAATCTTAGGAAACTTGTACATGCAAATTGAGGATGGTTTCACCCTAACAAAATTGGGACAACTATCAAATCTGAAACCTCTCCCCACATGGAATAGTATAAATTTAAACCCCAGGTCCTACGAGGGCAAGTCTGTGGGTAAAAGCGTTCCTAACAATATCTTGTGCCCCACTGAGAACACAGGCCAAGGCAGTCGTAGCCCTGTGTTATTAATTTTTGCAGGCAGACTGATACTCTTTCTGAACCACATTTCTGGATTTTTGAGAGTCTTGGATTTAAACTGAAGCTTCAGTTCAAATTTACTTAGGGCTTTGCTAACCACAGACTGAACTGCGTCCACCAAAAAGTCGTATGATACAGCCCTAACCCCCAAGAAGATGGTATTTGGAGATGAGGCCTTTGGGAGGTAATTAGGTTTAGATGAGGTCATGAAGGTGGGCCCCCTGTAAAGGGATGAATGCCCTTACCTGGTGACGAGACACCACACAGCTTGCTCTCTCTCTGTGAATGCACAGAGAGGTCGTGGGACCACATAGCATGATGGAGGCTTCCCAGAAGCCAAGGGAAGAGCCCAGAATGAAACTTACTTTGCCAGCCCCTTGATCTTGGATCTTGGACTTCCCAACCACCAGCACAGTGAAAAATAAACTACTATTTAAGCCACACAATTTATAGTATTTTGTTATGGAGGCCTGAGCAGATTAATAAACTTGCCTTCCATCTCTTACCTGGATGGTAAGAGCCAAGGGTTTCTTTCTTCTGCTACAAACCTCGGAAACAAGAACTCCCTTAACTATCCTTGGACTTTCAGCATGGTGCTCAATGCTCTGTGATCAAACATTCTATGTGTTAAATTAATCATATAAAATGTAAGCAATAGCGGGGAAAGGAGTTTGAACTTAGCCTATTTGTTCCTGTGTCCCTACTATTTGGCATAGTACGTGGTACATAGTGAGCACCTAATAAATGCTTGGTTGCAGGAATAAATAACTTTAGTGCTAGACATTAAGTTACATGCAATTTCAGAGGATTAAGTTGTCTGGCATGTTCAACTTTTCACAAAATGATATTTTGGTTCAATATTGGTCACATCAGTTCTAAGTCACATTGGATTTCTTAGTAATTTCTTTATCTTTCTGACTGACTATGCTTACAGTGAAGTGAATGTACAGTCACAAGTTACTGAACTGAGACGTGAACGCAACGTGTATTTTGCAACTCATAAATATATAATGCTACAGAGTTAAAATTGTGAGTTCCGGGGCACCTGGATGGCTCAGTCTAGTAAGCGCCCGACTTCAGCTCAGGTCATGAACTCATGGTTTGTGAGTTCAAACCCCACTTCGGGCTCTGTGCTGACGGCTCAGAGCCCGGAGCCTGCTTCAGATTCTGTGTTTCCCTCGCTCTCTGCCTCTCCCCCGCTCATACTTTATCTCTCTCTCTCTCAAAAATAAACATTATTTTTTTTAAATCGTGGGTTCTTTAAAGAATGGGGTGAACTTATAGATAGACTGGAGAAAGCTCTATTTCAGTTTTTGTAATTATAATCAGAACTAACATTTCTTGAGCACTGACTAGGAGCTGAGTATTAGAGTAAGAACGTCAGCACATTATTATCCCATTTACTCTTCAACACTCCATAAGGCAGGTTCAATTATTTTCTCCACTTTATAGAAGAAGAAACAAAAAATGTAATTTGCCCAACATAATACCACTATGAAGTCATGGCACTGGAATTGAATCTACGATAAAGTTCTGGGAGCAATGTGCATTTCATTTAGCTAAGTGGACATTTATTTGTGGAGGCATTTTGGAAAGGATATAGGTACTTACTATTATTGCTTTTAGGACTTGTGAATTTTAGAATCTTTGCCACAGGCATAAATGCATCCTTCAAAAGTGCTTTTAATGATATAAAGTAATTTTCCTTTTACATTTCTACAAGCTCTTTCTATAGGCTCATATGTAAAGACGGAAGCTCTTGTTATGAGTGATACATTGAAATACAGCAAAGTTTCCCTCGCTGATCCCTTAATCACAAGCATTGTTTCCTTGACTTTGTGCCTGGTGTATGCTTGTCCCTTCACCCTCCTTCACCGTCAGTAATGGAGAGAGCTAAAATTAACACATCGGCATTGATACTGAGATAGGCAAATAGTATCTCTATGTAAATCCTTTCCCCCCTCACTATATTAGTTGTTTTTGTGAGTTGTGATTCCTCATTAGAGGGTAATTAGAGTTCCACATTAGAAACTTAATATGCAGTGCTATCCAGTTTAAGTGATTTAAAATTTGATCCCTCGCATTTGTTTGCACTAAAAGACATTTCTTCAGGCTCTCTCCCCAATCTAATGACCAGTTTAGCATGATAATGATGCACATAAATTTCCGAGCCACCTACTGAATACAGAAGTGATCTTGGAAGCTGTGTTTAGATGCACTGGTGTGTGGCCATACAGAGGCAAGCACAGTCAGCTCATCACAACTGGACTTATACTTGGAGGTGATCCAATACAGGTAAGTGGAGATAACGTTTCCTTTACTTTAGAGAATATGTCTTCATGGTACACTTTTGGTCAGAGAGTTCATAGGCTTAGATAACACGGGAAATATAAAGGTATTAGGTTTGGGCATGTTGCTATGAAGTGTTATTAAAAACTAATCACAACAGCATTAATAGTGATGGAAAGTTCACTTTATACCTTGAACTCAATCCGCTCAAACTCAGGTCTGGACCAGGAAGGCTTGTCTGCCAGGCCCAGCGGCAGGTCAATGAAAGGATTCAGACCTGGAAAAGCCTTGCAGACTTCTGTTCCCGACCCTCCAGCTCCTCGTCTGGAAACCAGAAGAATCATTCTGATGAAAAAGACCTACAATGAACGCCTGCTGTGATCAAACCCTTGCCTGTCATTCAAGACAATTAATTTATTTTTAGAATTATTAAGTAAGCCTGTAAGTTCACTATGACTTCATGTTTGCTCTGGTAGTCTACAGATGTATTTTAGTGCGATATTGCTACCACCTTATTACTATTAAAAGTAACAATCAACCGTTTCCCAAAGTGATGCTCTCATATCAACCTCACAGTCTGAAGAGGGCACACCAGCCTCGATTTCCACGTCTGTGTCCAGGACCCTCTGCTCCACCATATCTCAGGAATCCTCTTCACTTCTTCCAGAAGCTATCACCTACTGAAGCACACTGTGCTCTCTTCTACACCACAGTTCTCTACCTTCGC
Source organism: Panthera uncia (assembly GCF_023721935.1). Lineage (NCBI taxonomy): Eukaryota > Metazoa > Chordata > Mammalia > Carnivora > Felidae > Panthera > Panthera uncia. The sequence goes on from NC_064812.1 coordinate 79,205,538, forward strand.
CATTCCATTGTCCTTATTTACCAGATGGCTTACCAATCCATATTTCTATCTCTGCCCACACAGGTCCTAAACTCCTTTAATTTCTCGGAAACAGTTATACTTGCAAAAGCATTCTACCATGGGATGTTATATACTCCTGAGGACAATGCTTTTGCACTCATCACTTCGTAGATGAGGCCTTTTCTGGTCCTGGTGACTCATGGACCTGCTTTGGATCTCACTTGCCTTTCTGCTTAACCTGGATATTATTTTAAACTCTTTCAGATGTTCTTCCCTAATGATGTGGAATCTACACTTTCCTCCACAAGACTGTCTTGATGTGATCACCAACACTAGGGTCTGTGTGATACAAGGAAAACGGCTCTATCTGGTCAAGTTAATATCCATCTTTTCCTGTTCCATCAATACGAAACTTTTGGAAAGGATATACTAATCACATCCGTTTGGGTATTCACTATTAACTTATTTTAATTAAATTTATGTACACACTATTAAACGATTCATTCCATTCAAATCTATTTCCTCTCTTGTATCTGTTATTATTGTAGAGCCCCTCATAAAACTGTATGGCGTGCTACAGCCCATTTCAATTGGCCATTCTGAGTCCAAAGACTGTCATCTGATTGCCTCAAAAGTTTAGTCACAGGTCCCTTTCAGAAGTGAAAATCACTATTTCGTTACTGAGTCAGGTAAGTAAGTGACCTCCCTGAACATCCCTGCCCTGGTTTAGTGCCCTTTCACTGAAGCTTCCTCAGCATGTGACCATTTGCCCTGAGGTCTTGTGACCTCAGAGGGCTGCTTCAGCACTAGCCATCAGATGCTCAGAGGACAGAGTTCAAAGGATGACAGCAAAGTGTCATCAGGGTAGCTAGAGACAGTTTTTCTCATGACGCTCTCTTCTCGAACACATCTTGTCGGCCAGAATTTAGACCTTCTCCAGGTCAATCACTACTATAGGGAATTCTGTGCCTCTGGTTTGGACTGACCATTTTGTATTGCCCGGGTTAGGCTCATGACACATGACCAAAATAGGATTCCTGTTCATAAAGAAGAAATGCATTTGAATCAGAGTGAGGGTTAATTTGGGGTCAGCAATTAAAAAGTATCTGTTCAAGTGTGACTTTAATATATTCTTTCCACATCCTTCAAACCTGACATAATAAAAAAATGACTTAATTAAACTAACAATCATTGAATATGATCATGATGATAATGATTATCATCTAAAGTTATTTTCCATTCCCATCTTATGTCCTCTAATATGCTCAAAATGAACATAAGCAGAGAAAATATTCCATGCATTCCACACTTAGTGTTTTTGCTTCTCTGCCTGGTTACTCTTCAATATTTTTCAACATTTCTTAATGAATATCTAGGGGTAATAGCTGCTAATTATTGAGCCATGAACATTTACCATAAATCAAGAATAACAAATATTTATTAACACTTGTTACTAGGTGCAAAGACTGTTGCTAAGCACATTTACCTGAATGTGCTCATATAATATTGGGCCCGGAACTATAATCTGTGGTCTTCCATTTATACATATCTCATCTGTGATGAGAATTCACATAATTTGGCCAAGTTTATCAGCTAGTAGATGAAGGGAATGGATTTAAAACCAAAACTCTAGGGCTATGTTTTCAAGCATCGTGTATATAATATCTTATTTCATTCTCGCAACTATATGGATTTCACAGTATTAGCCCCATTTCACAGATCAGGAAATGGCGATTCAGAGACACTAAACAGTTTGACCAGTAGCACAGCTACTGAGATGCAGAGCTGAGACTCCACTTAGATTTGTCTGACACTAAAGCCGATGCCTTTAATTCAGCATTTAAGGGGCAGCTAGAACGTCACTCCCTCTATGAAACATTCCTTGATTTCCCCAAGATTAATATGCGTTTTACCCTCCATGGACCCCCAAACGTAGCACTCCATGCAAAAGCACTCAGCATGCCCGCTTAGATGGACATTTGACCTGCGTTATGTTGGTCACTTAGCAACCATACATTGCACTTAGCGCGCTTCATGATCGACAGTCAGCACGCCGTACAACGCACACCGAACACAGCGTAAAAAGGCACATAGCACACCATGTGATGGGTACTTTGCACGCTGTATGATTGGCGCAGCGTAACATATGATGGGCGCTTAGCACACTTACAGTGGTTACGTAGGATGCCATACAACGGGCATTGTGTAGGTCATACAGTGGGCACTTAGCGTATGTTACCACAGGCACATAACACGTCATACGGTGGCCACTGAGGATACAGCGCCTGATAAATGGTACCCTTCTATTAGACCAGACCAAACGGGAGCCCCACGAAGGAAGTTTACATCTTAGCTTTATACCTATAGTACTTTACGCAGTAATTAGCACATAGAATGAATTCAATGGTAATTGAATGGTAATAATTCAATGGTAATTAGTACAATAGTTGTTTTAGTACATAAAAAATCCTTTATGTTTTATGTGCTTTTCACAGAAAAATACATGTTCTAATATGTGTTGATATATCCTAGGTACCAATTAAATAGATATTTGAGTGATTACTATGTAAGACACACTAATAAAGAAAGAAAAGCCCCGATACCTACTTAAGGAAACAAATATAAAGGATAATAATACTGGACCAAATTAACCTTTCCCTCAGTTTAGTTAATGCATTTTTTTTTATAATGATGACAAAGCCATTTTGAGAATGTTTAGAGAAGGGAGAAACAAGAGATAATAACACCTATATTTAGAATTTCACATGTAATTGCTCCCAACAGGGCTTAGGTTCTTAGTCAGAGTTTAATTTCACAGTTAGAGGAAACTGATGACTGAGTTCCTGACATTAAAAGCACATATGCTCACTCACTACTCTGCCTCCCATTCAAGAAGACCTCCTCAATTTACTTCTTATCCACATCGTCTCTTTTAAGAACTTCAAGCCAAAACCAAAATATGGCTTTTAAGGATAAGCAGCTGGGCTCTTGCATAGCGACAGCAACAGTCAGAGCAATTTCAGGTAGGGCGATATCAGTGGGTAAGTAATTATTTTATGGTTTCATTTATGAGATGATATACTGTGAAAATAAAATAGCATGTTCAGTGCAAGCAACTACATATCAGCCAATGGAATTTGTAATCCAGTTACAAACGCTTTGACAAACCAAATACTTGGAAAATTCGAGGAAGTCTTTAATCCCATCTTTAAGAATAAATCGCATTCTCATACTTTCTTCAACCTAACACTCCAATTTTAGCTATAAGCTTCAAAAATGCAGGGCCAATTTCTTTAGGAATTTGGCAACAATTTTCTCCATCGCTGCCTAGCACAAATGGAAAAAAAGGAAAGCCCCTTGGAAGTCATTTGGCATGTAAATGGGGTAATTTTCTGCCTTATTTACTCATATTTGGAAGCTATATCAATAATTTATAAGTAGATGGTTAAAAATAAAGCTTCAATCTGCTCCATTCATGTTGTAAGGACCATATTGCTTTTCATCATCTTATGTTTCAATGTCAGTTGTACTAATATGTAGTTTTAATATTTTAAACGATTTTTATGTCTTAGAAGCAACAGACAAATATATTTTGCACCGTCTATAAGAAATTTCTGAACAATTATTTGTTACGCCCACCCTTTAGCAGAAATGCTGTTGATGCACTAAAAAGATACTAAGTCTGTCATTACAAAGCGCCACAGACTTGTGACTTATACAGCAGAAATGTCTTTCTCACCGTCCTGGGGGCTAAAAGTCAGATTCAGGTTTCTCTTGAGGTCGGCGGGGGTTCTCCTGAAGTCTCTCTCCTTGGTGTATTGTATAGACAGCCATCTTCTCCCTGTGTCCTCACACGTGTGAGGTGTCTGGCCCTAATTCCTTCTTTCTATAAGGATACTAGCCATTGGATGAGGGCCTACCCTAATGGCCTCCTTGTAATTTACTTATCTCTTTAAAGAATCCAGCTCCTATAAAGTCACATTCTGAGCTCCTGAGGGTTGGGACATCAACATAGGAATTTGGAGGGATGCCATTCAGCCCAAATTTGAAAGTACTTTTCTTATGCGAAGGAAAAGAGACTAAAACCCCTGAATTATACGTATTCATACTCTGTTGTGTTGAAAATAAAATTACTTTTGGCAGTGGTTTGATCCAAGCTCTGCCACTTACTACCCAGGTGGCCTTGGAAAGATCATTTAATGAAGCAAAGACGTGGGGACCTTTGAGCATTTTAAACTGTGTACTTGTGGGTTACATAGCTCTTTTTCATGTAGGACTCTTTCACAGTTAATACCCTCTAAAAACCTGTCTCCCAAACACCCCAGTTAAAAGTGCTTGGGGGAAGGGAAAGAGGGAGCATTATCAACCATAGTTTCCCAGGTCCCTTCCCAGAAAGTTCTAAGTCACTATGTCTGGGAAGGGGCCTAGGACTTGGTGTTTAACAAAAACGTCCATACACGTTCCCTCTTCTCTGGACATCACCCTCACTTAGCTCTCTGTGCCCTCGTTGCTGTTTCTACAAGTGGGCTGTGATAAGGGTCAGTGGACATTAAGAACAACTGTTGCCCACCGTTATCAACGTTACCACGACACTGTATCATGACTACGGACATTCCTCTTTAGGTATTTGACCTTGAAAGTGTCTCTTTCTTTGCTTTCCCTGATACCACTGTTTCCCAGGAAGAAAACAAAACAAGTGCTTTTGGACACATCTGAAAGGTAAATTTTATTTTGAGAGAAAGTTTTTAGGAGAAAATTATGAGAATTCATGAAGGATTCTAATAGGGATCTCTCGATAATCTGACATTTCATCATTTATAAGGCATGTGAGAAAAGATTGCACGTTCACATTCTTACATAAAGATACTCTGAAGCACCTGATCTTTTTTTTAATTCATTTTTATTTTTATTGTTTTAAATATGAAATTTGCTGTCAAATTGGTTTCCATACAACACCCAGTGCTCATCCCAACAGGAAGCACCTGATCTTTTTATGTATTTTGGCAGTCATAAATAAAACTGAAAAGAGATTCGGGGCGAGTGTAACCGTATCGTATTCTTACTATTGTACAACTGGTCTCTCTATTTGTTATTAGGAATTCATATAAGACTTATTCAGCATCCTAGTCTCTCAGAAATGCTGAAGCCGGAGAGCGCATTAGTTTTCTTAAATCAACTGCCTGACAATTAAATATGTATGCTCTTTTACGCCAATGCAGCTGTGTTGGAGCACTGAGCAGTCCAGTTACTGCCATCGGCTGGCAGTCTTTTTGTGTATCTCTGTGATGCCTAGACACAAGCTGGCAAATCGGGTTTTAGAAGAGTTTCGTGACTTGTACGCCCTAGTGATCTAATTTTTGCATTCAGTATTTATGACCTTAGTCTACCACTTCTGCCCACGTAGTTCGGCAATCTTGACCACAACGCAGGAAGCCATGAGCTGCTGGAATCCATGCAGCATTTGCGAGTTAGCACACAATAGACCCTCAATAAATATTTGTTAAACGAATGTACTGCCAGTCCTACTTTATAAGCAAAGAGATTAGGTTCTCTTCTCTATTCACTTGGTACTGTCTTCTGTGGGAGCTCATACAGTTCAATTTCCTTTAAGAAGAGTTGCTGATAATGTATTTTATCAGAGGTATCTCTGGAATTTCTTCACTTTACTACTTCTGTTCCCTCTTAAGCGATCGACAGTGCTTTCTACATGTATCGTCTTGTCCCCATATCCATGACCCGTTCTGGCTCAGGCCACCGACTCTCAACCTGGAGAGCACCAACAACCTCCTCCCCGATCCCTGCCCCTTTATTACTTCTCTGCATCGTAGACAGAAGGGTCTTTGTGAAATATAAATCTAGGGGCACCTGGGTGGCTCAGTTGGTTAAGCGTCCGACTTGGCTCAGGTCATGATCTCAAGGTTTGGGGGTTCGAGCCCCGCATCAGGCTCTGCACTAACGGCGCAGAGTCTGCTTGAGATTCTGTCTCTCCCTTTCTCTGCCCCTCCCCTGCTTGTGTTCTCTTTGTTTCTTTCTCAGAGACTCTCTCTCTCAAAATAAATAAATACACTTTATATATGTATTATATATATATGTGTGTGTGTGTGTGTGTGTGTGTTGTGTGTGTGTGTGTATCTAAGTATCATTCCTCTATTCAAAAGACTTCAAGTTCTCAGGGTAGAGTCTACACACCTTAGCAGAGTTTATAAGGCCCTCAGATCCACTTCCTGTGCAGGGCTCAGCCTGCTTCTCTCCATACACTTCCTGCACAACTGGCTTTGTGACCTACTTTAATTCCTGAAATCGCCCTCCCTCCCCTTTCTCTGCCTCTCCCATCCCCTCACTCTCTCCAGGCGCCTGAACACTCTGGACCTTCTGCCTGGGATAAACCAGGAAATATTTACCATCTTGCTATTTGCTTTGCAAAATGAGCGGAAATCAAAGGGAGGATGGGCGCACATTACCGAGGATGTGTACGTGTCTCGAAGGTTTAAAATAACGATCCAACGAAAGCATGGAATAAGGAGTGTGAAAAACACGGGGGGCACAGCCTTGCAAGGTGTGTGTGTCTGTGTGGCAGAGGACGCGCAGGGGCCCCGAGCAAAGGTAACGAGCATGAAAGTGAGCGCAGTGTTGAGGCTGGAGGTGAGAGGCCAGCAGGCACATGCCAACCCGTGAACAGCTTTGCTCGGGGTTGGTCCCACCCCAGTATTTGTACCAGCAAAATAGAAGACCACTACTATTAGCTTTCCCATGCAGAAACAGAAACTTGATATTTAAATTTAAGATAAATATTCTTGTCTTATTGCAATCCTCCCCCACTCCCTGCTGCTCATTTCGTTTTAACCTCAAGCTGCATCATTTTCATGATTGAAAATTCAAACTTTTAGTATAGTCACAATATCCCGGAACACCTAGAAATAGTCTACATCTGTGTTGCTGGTTTCCCAACATCTAATCATTCTCAAATACTAAAGTTTTTTAATCATTATTTATAGGACCAAATCATGTTATTTCACACACCTACCTGACAGCTTCCATTATCCTGCAAAGTACACAACAAACGTTATTTCTGGCAGTTTCCTTGAAAATTATTTTTCTTTTTGCATATGCAATTTTGTGTATGCTGATAAATAGATCTGCTCAGCTTCCCTAGAACGCACTTGGTTTCTGTGTCTTACCTACGATCTAGTTCAGGTGTTTTATTTAAAGATATGGATAGGCTCAGAGGTTGTAATTTGCCAAAATTCCCCAAAATAATAAAGTACAGAATCAAGTCAATACCCAAAATTAGTCAGGCATCCAGTAGAGTATATTCTGACTCTATCTGAAGATGCTATTACTATATTCACAACCACTTATGTATGAAAAATCATGGTATGGAGAGGCTATTTTTTGTGTTGCAAGTGTGTACTCATTGGCAATAAAAACAGAAGACATTGTCCTATTCTTAAGTAAAAATAAGTCAAATAAGTAGCAATCACTTTTTAATGCCTGGTTCAGTTTGCTGTCTTCATGAAGTATGGACAAAAAGAAAATGACACGATGGGAAAAAATAATGTTTTCTCTTTTTTTTTTTTTGTAAAGAAACACTTTGTAAGTGTTTCTTGTAGGTCAAGTTCTCCTACAGTATGTTCATGAAAGATCTAGCAATCTGCCATTGAAATATGAACAGTTGCCTTGTATAACTGCACTCATCCCAGAGCTACAGGAATTCAGTCCTTTAATATAGTGGATACCATTTCTTTACCAGTTTGGTACAGCTTAGAACTGGATACATAATTCTTGACTACAAGAATGAGGCACAAAAATTAACAATCTAAAAGTTAGAATGTGATTAATAGAAACAGCGGATTTAGAAGAAGAAAGCTCACCATCCCACTCATGGTGGCAGAGACATTAGTAGCAGCAATGGCAGCAGGTCTTTCTCGAGTGTTTGCTCAAGATCAGGCATTATTCGGAGCCCTTAGAAGTGTTGATTCATCCACATTTTCCCTAGAATGACTCCGAAAGGTAGGTACTTTTGACAGGAAAGAAACCCAAGACACAAATATCCTGAGCAGCATGGTCAAGGCTCTACACGTGGCAAGAAATGGCAAAGCTACACTTTCAACCCAGGCAGACTGCCTCCAGAGCCCATGCTCTTAGCGGCCGTGTTTCTCAAGGTGTGATGCCGAATTATCAGGCACAAGACTAGTGATGAGCAATCATGGAGGAAGAATGATGTTTTTCTAATTATGGAAATTCTGAGTCAGAGGCCCAGAAGTATGTAATGCGTGTCCTACCTGAGCGTTGTACTTTCCTGGAAGACCAAGCATGTTTTGAAGATGAATGAACGTTGAGCTCATATTACAAAGGATTGATATTTCTTGAATGACTGCATATTCTGGCTCACACATTTACTAAATATGAGTTCATAAAGCAGCTTGTTTACCTTCTCCATGGCTTAATTTCTCATTTGAAAGGAGGCTATTGACTGGATTTACAGTGTCAACTTATACCGACTGATAAGGGCTTAGATGATACCTGGATAATACAAGGGCTTAGATTAAAATGATACCTAGATAGCCTAATGCTAGCTATTATTTGTTTATATATCATCTCAATTATTTATCACAACATTTTATAGACGAGTGAACCAATGTGAAAAGAGATTCACAAAGTAACTTGAATCACTCAAGGAGTGATTATTTGGACCAGGATTTGAATCACTATTCCTTTAACTCTTGCCACTGCACCTTTTATTATTTTCTTGGAGGCAAGGTCATTTTCATGGGTCTGAACAGATCAGACCCTCTCACCACTCACCCTCACTGACCCTGGGAACCAGCTTTGTCCAAAAGACTCCTGTGAATACAGCAATGCCCCTGAGACACTCAACCAGCCCCGGGAGGCCAATCTCCAGCAACAGTAAACTAGGTGTTTTCCTCAAAATTTTCCATTTGCAACCAAAAGGGAGACTCAGTCTTCTCTCAGTTGTAGCAGTGATAGAATATAAAACTGAGTCCCTCCACTGGCCCTATTTTTCCACTACATAGACAAAGCCAGTGAGAGACAGAAAAAAGGCTAACTCAAGAGAGAAAATCAGGAAATAATCAATGGAAATTGATTTCTAGAAGATTTTTTAAGGTTGTTTTGGGTTCTGACTTGTATTTGTTGTTTGTTTGTTTGTTTGTTTGTTTGTTTCAGATGCTTCTGAAGCCAGCTATGTGCCTCTAATCCCAGCAGCCTGGGGGTTTAACTCTTCATTAATTTTCCTTAGCCAACATTGCACCGTATTTTTCTGAGCTAGTCAGAGGCAGGATTCTGTCATTCAACCGGAACACACAGTGCATCTCTATTCAAGACTAACACACAGTGGTTCTAGATTTCATTATTCTGCTTTCAATTCTGAGAAAGAAGTTAGTTTTCGTTTCTTTAATGTTTACTTATTTTTGAAAGAGAGAGAGAGAGAGACAGAGTGCTAACGGGCAAGGAGTAGAGAGAGGGGCAGACGCAGAATCTGAAGCAGCCTCCAGGCTCTGAGCTGTCAGCACAGAGCCAGATGCGGGGCTCGAACTCATGAACTGTGAGATCATGACCTGAGCCGAAGTCGGATGCTTAACCGACTGAGCCACTCAGGCTGCCCCAGTTTTTGTTTTCAAAATGAGCACAATATTATACCTATCTCCTTAGAATGAGAACAAAAAGCTGATACGTTTTTATCATTTGAAAAACTAGCATGGATGGAATTTAAGAATGAATTTCAACTTGATAAACTATACAAAGAAAAGAATCATTCAATCTTTCTTTCAAGTGTGCCCAGATTCTCTGCAGGCTAAATGGAAGAACATGAAGAACCAGGCTCTAGAGTCAGCCTCCTTCTATAACCAGTTCAGCAATTCCCTACTTATGCAGCCTTGAGTAAGCAAGTAAAGTCTTTCTTCTATTTTCTTATGCACAGAGAGAACAATTATGTCCACCTCATAGGGACACTGTAGGATTACGTGACTCTAAATCTGCAAAGCCATGAAGCAATAAGATTTTATAATTAATCAATCTTAATTCATGTTATTAGCATTTATTTGAAATAAAATATTGGAAAATATGTGTAATAAAAAAAGAAAACTTAGGAAGTCAAATAAGCTGTTGCTTATTGGAACTGAATTACCTCCTCCAGCCATTGAAGAATGGTTTCTACTCTTTGGGGTAGAGTTCACTGACCGTGGATGCTTAGTGGCTCAACCACCTGAAATATCTGAACAACGAGGAAATTCCACGTTGATGGGCAAATCAGCAAATCATGTTTCCAAGTTGCAGGGGTGCAGCCTTAGCCTTCATTAACCATGGTCCATTTTTAAACCCACAAATTTGAAAAACAGGGCAATAAGTAGAGGCTTTATGGCAAGTGAAACCTCAGAACATGGTGGACTCTTTAAAGCTTGCCCAGTACCCTTGGTTTCCTCCCCCCTCAACTACCAACACTTGCGTAGCTCTTACCAAGTGATGCTGTACTTAGCAGGCCTCGGTGTTGCTAATTACAGATCTAACCAGTACTTATTAGATTCTGAGGGGGAAGAAAACACTAACCTGATTTCAGATCTGATATGAAAAGAACATAAAAACGACGGAGGGAAACATTACTTTCCTCCTAGTTCCTGAGTCTTTTAAGTTACTGGTAAATGCTCACTGTCACGGTCTAGTGGCGACAGAGAGCATACCTAACCTTAGTGACCTACAGAGAGCAATTTCAGTTGCTCACATTGTGAATTCGATGAGAGCTGTATCCGCGATGCTAAATTAAAGTGTTTTGAATTTTTTTTTTTTTGTAAAAAATGAATTCTGGGATTCAGACAGCAAGCCAGTGAAGATGATTTTGCTGAGAAGCATGAAGGCTGGCACTGTGACTTAGTCTAACTGTAAGTTTACTGGTTTACTCTGATATATTGGTGTTTTCCTTCATGTGAATCAAACATGTTACATGTTTTGTTTGTTATAAGGGAAACTACGACACTTACTGAAATTACGACTAAGTCTTGGATACAGAGTAGTTCTTCCTGTTTTATTTTTCTAACATGTTCTGAAAACCTGAAGACTCACATACATTTTCATCTTACAGTAAGCTTACTTAACCTTGTAGTTTATGACGTGCTGAAATATAATTGGATTCTAAAGTTATAATAATAAATTGCATCCATTCTTAGGTTAAATTGCTTTTATGCTATAACAAGTATAAATTGTGTGCACACGTTCTGGAAATGATGTCTGAAAAGGAATTTGAACTTTTTTACACGTATGTAAAACAGTAACAATGGTTCTCACTCAACTGAGTGATAAGAACTTTGTCAAGCAGAAAGAATAGAATATGTTGGTTCCAGTCCTATTAAGAAGCATTTTACAATATTAACCTAAATTAAAACATTGTCAACTATAATATTTTCCATGCTGTGCTATGCCTCATTCTCCATTCGAAAATGAGTCCTAGCATGAAAAATTATATATACCCAAATGTTCAGAATCTCTGGTCCTCTGTAAGTGAAATGCAAACGTTTCCACTTTACTTACAACGCTGAAATGTTTCACAACACTCTGTCTCATAGTTCTAGAGATTATTCTGCTAATGGCATGATCAGGTAGAATCGTGTAAATTTTCATAAGGAGAGAACAAAATTCAGGAACTTAATGAAATGTGACTTCTGTATCAACATAGAAATAAAAGTAACGATCACCCTAAGCCTCATAGGTAAATGCTCAGAGAAAGTGAGATTAAAAAAAAAAAAGTTTTTGGCATATTAACACACTAACATAACCAACAAGAGGAAGAGATAGGCTTCTAAAATATAAAACTGCACATAGGCAGGCTAAGTGATGAGAAAGTGAATATTCAAATGTCTTACACATTTGTAAACTCACAATGATGTGGGAAACGACTGAGGATACAGAAGTGGGTAAGAATTCATCCTATCTATACAAGTCGTTTCCATCACAAAGTCAATGATGCTTAAAAAATCATAAGCAGTGGGGCACCTGGGTGGCTCAGTCGGTTGAGCGTCCAACTTTGGCTCCGGTCATGATCTCACAGTTTGTGGGTTCGAGCTCCTCAGCAGGCTCTGTGCTGACAGCTCAGAGCCCGGAGCCTGCTTTGGATTCTGTGTCTCCCTCTCTGCCCCTCCCCCACTCTCACTTTGTCTCACTCTGTCTCTCAAAAATAAATAAATGTATAATTTTTTTATTTTTTATTTATTTTTTTAAATGTTTATTTATTTTTCAGACAGAGAGAGACAGAGTGCAAGTGGGGGAGGGACAGAGAGAGAGGGAGACACAGAATCTGAAATAGGCTCCAGGCTCTGAGCTGTCAGCACAGAGCCCGACACGGGGCTCGAACCCACGAACCCTGAGATAATGACCTGAGCCGAAGTCAGACGCTCAACTGACTGAGCCACCCAGGCGCCCCTATAATTTTTTTTTTAAATCATAAGCAGAGTTAGCAAAAGGGCAGGTTAAGTGCTACAGAAATAAAAGAGGCCCAGCAGTATAGTTGGAGAGAAGTCAGGGCCAGTGAGAAGTCAGGAAGAAAGACCAAATTTATGCTAAAGTGGATTTTAGAGGTATCATCTAATCTTATTCTCTTGTTCTGCAAACAAGGAAACAGAGCCAGACATATCTGAGTCAGTCCTACATCACAGAGCCACAGCGTGTATTAAACCGAAAAAATCATTTGTAAAGTGTAAAATGAGAGACAAGGTTAGTTACAGTGCTTCATATCGTGAGGTCTAGAATCCAGCATCCAAAATTTGACCATTTATTAGTGATCGGAAGTCACTAATGTCTACCTATTTTTTCTTTTCATGTAGAACAGGGATGAAAATGGAACGTACCTCATAAAAGGTTAAACCAAAAGACATGTGAACAAACAAAACAGTGCCATCAGCATAATGAATGCTTAAATGTTTGTTCGTTTGTTTGTTTTAATACCTCACGACGGCGTATTTTACATGACCTCAGAACTAGACTAGGATGACTGACACTTGGTTCCTTTCAGACCAAAATTCTGTGCGATGGATATGCTTGGCCATAGGCAATTATATCATAGACCGATTGTTTCAAAAGAGTACAAGAAATTGGAGCAAAAAAAAAAAAAATTTTTTTTTTTTTTTTTTACTATAAGGCAGGACTAGAGCTCACACTTTTTGATATTAACTGGGCTTTTAAAGTATTTCACATTTTGACTATTGGATAAGTAAAATAGGAAAGAATATTCAAAGATGACTTATTCAAGCATAAGCTATGCACAAAGGCTTTGGCAGCCTCATCGTTTAGATTCATAAATAATCCCTACCAGGCCACCAGGGAAGGGTTGGCCTTCCAACCAAGGAAGATGGCTCTCACTTAAGGCAACGTGTGACCTCAGGCAGGACCATTCATTAAGGCCTTGGTTCTTTTAGCATCAGCACAGATGTATTAATATCTGACATCTCTTGGTGATTCAAGCCCTAAATGATTTCTCATGTAAGAACAAATTTCAAATGTTGAGAAGTTCTAAATAATCATAATTTTCTAGAGCAAAGCCATTTGAAAAGTTGCACTGGTTCTGATTCTAGAACAGGATATCATAGACTCAAATTTCCTTGCTCTTTTTTTCCATCTAAATAAAACTGAATGTCCTGGAAATTATTCGATAGAAGAGAATAACAAGGCTCTGAAATCTGTCCAGGGTGGGGGTGTGTGGGCAAAGTGTATTATCTAAAGAACTCAGGACTTGACTGAGGACAACGATGTGGTCACTCGGTAGAGTTTTCTCTTTCTCATAACGTTGGACTGATTGTCAAAGAGACCTACGGGAATTGCCACAAAGACTTGTCTATCTAGATAAAGGCCAGAAATGGGAAGCCCACCAGAGACCCGGGAGGAGCCCCATCGTTCACCCTGGAGCCCTGGCAGTGGTCCCATTGTGGGCACCAGCACTGCAGTGAAGCGCAGACGTTCTGCTCCACTTCACAACTGGCCTTGCGGGGGATCTGATCTACCGGCATCATGAAAGGCCTGGTTGCCCCATTCCATGTCACGAATGGGACGCTGGTGGTGTTCTGATCACCGGCATCAGTGAAAACAGTGAAGCCCTGATTATAAAACAAATGAGACTCTACAGCAAAGAAAATGACTGGCTAATAAGATGGGTGCTATATAAGGATAAAAAAGTCAGTCCACTAAGGTGATACAGCAATCCTAACGGTGTATATCCCAGTGGACAGACCTCCAGGATTCATGTAGCAAACACTGACAGGGCTGGAAGGAGAAACAGAGCCACCCACAACTATGTTGGGATTTCAACGTGGACCTCTCAGCAAATGATAAAACCAGTCAACAAAAATAAGGAAGGAAACTATAGAACTGAACAATGCCATCAATCAACATGAGCATCATAGGTCAGTCAGCCAACATCAGAGTAAGCATTACCAAGGGGCCATGGAACATTCACAAGAAAAACATACTCCAGGTCAAAATCTAAATATAAGAAATTAGAAAATTGAAATCAGATAGAATGTGACCTGGATCTTCATGATAATGACTTCCGTGAAAAGGCCTTACACAACCTTAACCTCTCTCCCTCACAGTATAAAACCACATCTTAGTGGAATTCACTCAACATTTCTTCCAATCTTATACCCGACTAGCAGAAGTTTGCAAGAGATATGCACAAAAGTAAACTGGCTGTTTCACTTTAACTTCATGATCTCAACAGGGTCTTTCAGTATAAACCTTATACATTTCCAGTTACATTTATTTCTTAACTACTATTAGCATGTTTTTTTGCTGTTAAGAATGAATTAATGCTTTTACTGCTTATTGATAATATTAAAAATCTATTGGTTTTATGTATTTATTTTTTAGCTCCTTGTCGGATCAAAGTGTCTAAGATAAGTCCAATTGCTTTTTAGCTGAATCTTTGAAATTCTAGTTTTGCAATAACGTATGTGAAAATAAATAATTGTGACTCTTATCCTATGCACATATTTTTTATCTTTATTTTTTGCATTAGTCTTGGGTGACTATTACCAGTTTGCATCTCCAAAATAATCCAGTACTTACACATAGCAGAGATAGCACTGACCTGAGCTGTACGGATTTCAGTAATAGCGGTTTTAGTGTTTTAACATTTACTGTATTAGGTATTTGCTGTAGGAAAATAGCAAGCATTACAATGTCTAAGTACGTTCCATCTATTCCTAATTAATTAGTTTTTAAAAGAAACGGTCATTTAATGTTATCAAATGTCATCCTGAGAGTGGAGTTTTTCCATTATGAATAAAACATAAAAATAATTTACGTAAAGTTGAACCATTCATGCATACGTAAAATTAAATACTTGGTAATGCTGCAGAACACTTTTAATATATATCTTTTGATTTTATTAAGTAGTATTTTAATTAAGAGTTTTTTCCCTGCCATCTTAGGTCCAATTAGTATGATGCTTCATTTTATGCTACCATAAAATCCTTCGGTTGGGGGATTATATGAACTTCAGTCTTTTTTTTTTTTTTTCTAACTTAATATGTTTAGAATTGAGTCATCTATGCTTGCCTATCTGCTTTGCTATATTATTCTTTTGGTATAATCTTAGATTCAATTTACTAGCATTATAGTTAGAATAATTATATCTGTATTCTTAGGTCAAATTTTCTTATTGTCATATCTTAATAACATTCTCATATGAAATATATGCCAACTATCTTTTCTGAGATCTCAAATTCCTTGAATGTTGAACTAAATCACCTGTTCTCTGAAGATTTCACACTTGTCTTTTGTATTGGACCCTTTTTCCAGTATTACTGCATTAATCAAGTTTTCTACCTCTTTGCAATAGAATTTGTTGTCCACTGGGGCTAGGCAAATGCTGGTGTAGTTTCACCTGTGATAATCTCTCGAATAAAAATTTTCACTAAAGAGGGTGAGTGTATTTGTCTGCTAGGGGTTCCATAACAAAATACTATAGACTGTGTGACTTAATCAATCAATAGAAATCATTTTCTCACATTTCTGGAGGCTAGAAGCTCATAATCAAGGTACCTTCTGCATTCATTTCTGGTAAGGACTTTTCTTGACTTGTAGATGGCTGCCGTCTCACTCACGTAAGGACAGAAAGACAGCTCTCCGGTGTCTCTACTTACATGGAAATTAATCCTATTAGGACTTCACCCTTATGATATCATTTAATCTTAATTTACCCTTAATGATCCTTTCTTTAAATACAGTCACCTTGGGGGATGAGGCGTCAACACATTTAGGAAGGACAGAGGTCAGCCCATAGCTGGGAGGGACAGAAGTAACTTAGGAGGTAACCCCAGAAAGCAAATGTGAGGAAGTGTAGAGTAAGACAGGAAAAGAAAAAAACAAAAACAAAACAAAAAACCAAAAACGCACCCAAACTGATGTGCTATTAGCATTAGTACTATAATCAACAGAAGCGATTCTTCCAGAAGCCTTGTGATAACACTGAATTCATCCCCCCAGAAAACTCTGTGTGAAGCAGAGATCACCAACCTACAATCTGTAGGTAGGGTTACCAGATAAAATATAAGAAACTGTGTTGTGGTTATTCCCGAGGATGACAAGATTGTACTATGCCTGGCTAGCTAAAATGCAACACGGAGATTTCCGGGGGGGGCTGCAGTTAAACTTGGGAGGGGCGCGGGTCTCTTGGAATGCTGGAGGACTGCCTATCCGCCCTGACTGCTGAATCCTTGCGGGGTGTTTCTGCAGTCCTTGGGGAACTCCGTCATCCGCACATTGTATACAAAGCTTAGCAAACCCATAGGACGCAGAGACCCTTGCTGTGTATCTCTGATTTGATTAGCCTCACGATTGTTCACCCCTAAGTCACGCACCCTTCGTTTCTGCATGCCTGGAATGGGGTAGCTTTTGGGACACAGCAAGCCAACCGACATTTGTGATGGGCCTGACACTGCAATAAATGAGAATACGAGCGAGGCCGATGGGGTCTTCGTCTGCGAACGTTGACCCCCATGCCTTCTCCTCTTTCTTAGCAGACGGTGGAGTTATGTTTCATCCATTGGTGCAGGGATGTAGGGTTTGCTGGCCATTCCCAGAAAAATTCAATTAACTTTGCATTTCATATAAACAACAAATAATTGTTTAGGATATACCTATGCTAAAAAAAAAAAAAGTTAATTGCATTTATTTGTGGTAGGATCCCCTCCCTAAGGAGAGAAAAAAAAAATCCTCAAGGCAACCTGGTTATACGCCTACATGACATCCCTCACGACCTTGTAACATGAGGCCCCTTAATCGGGCTACATGTTTGTGTGTTACCATATATGGGAGACAAAGAAGTGGAAAACATATAAAAAAAACTACTCCATGTGGTGTTGGGGGGCTCAGCTCTTCGGGTAGGAACCCAACTGAGCTGTGCCAGCACGAATAAAGTTGCTTCCTGGAAAGAAAAGCCTCAGTGTCACAACTCTCTGTGCGAGAAACCCGCTGCAATCTGAAATTCCAATTTAAGTAAAAGTCTTGCAGTTTTTCATATAAATGTGACAGGCTTACCCACTGGCCACATTTAGCCAGTAGCCTGGTTTTGTAGATAAAGTTTGATGGGAACAAAGCCACACACACCCGTGTATTGTCTACAGCTAGACTTGCACTGCGGTGCTATAACTGAGTAGTCACAACAAAGACTGCATGCGAGCAAGGCTAAAGTATTTACCAACTATTCGTTCACTGGAAAAGTCTGTAAGCCCAGGGTTTAAGGAAGAACATCCAGCTCCCATAAGTCGGGGTTGGTTCCATGAGCTTGAATCCCCACTGCCCCCTCTTCCAGCTTCTGGGTGCCTGCAGGAGAACTGAGAAGTGCTCAGTGTTGCAAAGGCGAAATGCAGAAAGATAAACAGCTTGTCTGGGCTCACACAGGCTGGCTTCCACAGCTGTGGATGAAATCAGAAGTGTGGGGCACCAAGGCACGTACGGGCTGCCACAGCCGGCAAAGCAGGAAGACTGACATTCGTCACTGGTGACAGGGCTGCCTATGGAAGGTGACAATTTCCTTAGCACTCGTGGTAGGTTCTGGATTCATGACGTTTGAGCACCATGCTACCTGATATGCATATGATCATCCTTTGAAAACTGCAAAACATAATTTGAGAACTCCTGTCCTACATGGAAAATTAGTGAAGGTAGGCTTATCGATAGTCCATAGCATCATTTCTCCATGTTTTATACTCTCCGTTGAAGCTCGTGATTCTGACTCCAGCTTCTTTGGTTTTTGACAGCCCCTGCCAGTTTACGGTAACGTGCCTTATAATAGGACATCAGAATCTATGATTTCAGAAACTTGCGCATGGATATTAATTGCATCTGCTTAGCAATTGTCATTACATTTGATATTAATAGCCTGTTTGCACAATTAAAACCTTGCTTATTTATGTCGTGTTAGACATTTGGGTCTTCTGGCACAAAAGGCAGGTGAAGCTGAAGGGTTAGACTTTTCCCCCTGACTTCCCACTGTGTGCCATGGGCTGACATGTGCCTTTTCTGGGGAGGAATATAGGATACTCCCTGCCCAGGAGCACGGAGTGTCTCTGATGTCAACAGGGACAGCTGATCTGTCACAAAGCTTATCCAGCAATTCCACGAGGATCCTTCTCTTTCTTCATGAGATGCCGTTAAGTCCATTATACTCTCCTCCTCTAACCATGTACATACACAGAAGGATGCAGGGATCACTGCAGGTCATATCACCTCACACCTGCAAAATTCTTGGGTTGCTGAAATGCCCAAATTCTCCTACTCCCGTCCAAAAACAGACCACAGTTGTTTTAGTGGTGAGTTTCCCAGAACAGTGTATTGGATAGCACAAAAATCAAAACATTTGTTGAGACCATTCTATGGCCAGAATACCCCACAGATACATTAACAAAGAACCTGGTACATAGTAGGTTCTCAACGAAGATTTGATAAGTGGAACAAAAATACATAAAGTATTTTTAGCTTTAATCATGTTACAAAAACAAACTACCAAAGGCACTTTTTGTTGTTGTTTTAGTTGGGTATAAATCTTAGCCTGTGTTTTCCCCCTTCATAGACAATATTTTGCAGTATAAATCTAGATTCTTATAGAGTATCACTTTTCTAACACTGAAATCCTCTTTTCCACATTTCTTTCCTACCATTTTTTTAGACATTAAATCAATCCCAATTCCATATGAAATTGTTGCCAGGGATGGCAAATGTATGTCATTCTTCCTACATCAGCCTTTGACCCGTCCTCTGAAATACCAGAATATATATAACCTGTCTTGTACTTTGTAACATTTCTTCATTCTCCCGAAGGCAGTATGACTTTCCTCAGCATGTCAAGTCAAATAAATAACAGTGCTATGATATTCTTTAAATAAATAAAAAAAAATGCTCTATTTTGCTCCAATACCTTTTAATGAAGTTCTGTTAAGTTAAAACAATGATATTGGCCCAAGCATTTGAAAACAGAAAACTCTTCAAGGCAGGGTTTTTGTGAACCCATGGGAGGTTACCGCCTCTGAACCTAGAATCTCATCTGAGGCAAATATTTAGCATACTACCTTATGCAGTTCGGATGTGATCAATGATACGGACACTGACTCATCATTTAAAGTATTGCTTCGGGAACATCCCAGGCAAAGACAAAGCAATTAGCATTTCTCAAGAGAAAATTACTTATGAGATTCTAAAACTAAACATTTAAAACGTATTTTCATTTGATTCTTACAATTCATTAGTGAAGTTTTCTTTCTAAAACCACAATTCCCAATTTAAACTACGTTAGCCCTTTAAATAAGCTTTGAGGTGACTTACTGTTACATCTCAAATAAAGTAAGGGTATTAATTGTAGAGTTATTAAAAATAAACTCAAAATAATAAATTATTTAAAAATGAACTGCATCAAAAACTGACCTTTAACATCCATGGGTGCAATTCTATCATCTATCTATCATCTATCTATCATCTATCTATCTATCTATCTATCTATCATCTATCATCATCTACTTACCTACTTATGTATCTATGCATCTTTCTTTTGTTCATATTCTGTATAGAATTCTAATATAATATGGAGGGAGGGATCCAGGCCTTCCTTCTCCAGTTTGGTTAAGTCCCCCCCCCTTTTTTTTTGGCAAATTATGACAGTCTTGAGGAGCTTTCATAAAATATAAAGATATTTAGAAGAGTAATGTATTAAATTTTAAAAATTAATTTAAAGGATATTGGTAATATTGCTTTTATAGATAGTGACAATTTAAGCTCTGAAAGTCTGATTTAGAACAGAAAATTCTGTTAATGGTATTGACTGTCACTATGTGTTCTACATGCGTGTTGTCAGCAGGCTACGGGATGCCTGCGTACTTCTGCTCTTGCCAGTCAGAAAGACGCACTTTGGAACCATGAGTCAATCAACTGGGTTTGCCTCTAAACCTGTCTATTCCAGCACAACTTGTTATTGTGATTATCTAACACTGAAAAATATACATAAGTTGTTGAAATAGCCATGCCAAAATACAGAATTGGGGCTATGAAATCTGTGAACGTTGGGATGCATATAGTAAAGATGAGTTGTTAAGCAAAAATGTTATCAAAATTAAAATACGACAACCTTAGAAGTTTGAAAAACTCATGAAAATCTAAAAGAAAACTGTGCATTCAGTTTATCAAGAATCTAAATATTATTATGCTTAAAAAATCCTGGAAATGGAAATGTATAGAATGCGCAAACCAGGTACCATTTATGCAGGCAAAAAATGATAAGACACTAATCAGCAGGCTCATAATCAAAGAAAATGCCTTGGCCTTACTGCAAAAGATTGACTAGGTAAAGATACAATTAAAGTTGATATTAATATATTTAGGAGAATATGTCATTTTAAAAAGACATATTCCCCCTTTTAACCAATCTTTTCAATTAACCAATATCTCTGATTCCTGGACTAGTGTGTGTGTGTGTGTGTGTGTGTGTGTGTGTGTGTGTGTGGCTATGTGTGTATTTCAGCAACAGACAGTATTTAAAAAAAAAATGTCTGGATTCTGTTCAGGAAATAAAAAAACTAACTAAATTATAAAAGACCAGCAGCAGAAATTCATTTGTATAGTAGAGACTATCATTAGCAATGGAATGTGAATAGAGACCTAAATATGCCTCCCACGCAGGTAACAAAGAGTCAGAAATTCTACCATTTGAGATATATTTCTTTCGGCTCAATCACCCATTTTGTGTGAGGCAGCTTTATATATTTTTAAAACTCAGTATAAAATATCAGCAATTCCCCAACACCTTCTGTAACCTCAGATGGATTGTGGCCTTTTGTTTAATGTGCACATGGCTCTTTATACACTACCTACAAAAAACATTAGTGTGATTTGGTCACTATTTTATATAAAGCTGTAGTGAATATCTGTCTCCTTTGTTAAATTATAAACTGTATGTGAAAACAGACTTTTCTTTCATAGAACCTCCAAAACCTTGCATAGTCTCTGAGAAATAAATGAATGCATATATCCATGTTAAATTCTCCCCCAAATCATATGATGATTTTTAAACAAGAACTGAGGCTCAAAGAAATAACCTGTTCATGATCACATAATGAGGATCTCGTTATGAAAAATAGCTTGTCTAAATCCCAAATCCATGCTTTCTCCACGATATTAAGAATCATTATTTTACTCTCTCTTGAAATGCAGTCCTTTGGAAAGAATATATCATTCATTAAATTCTCTAGAGCAAATTAGTCTGGCAGATGGCCTCTTCTTGACCAGCAAGATTAAATCAGTAGAAACATTTTGAGCTCACTGGAAAAGTGTTGAAACCATGAAAATAATTTAAAAGAGTATCAGGAGACAATGAAGATTAAATCTGTCTCCTTGCCTGGGGTTAATGCTATGTTTTAATTAATCTGCAATTTCTACTCCCATAAGAAAAATAATGACGATTAGAGGATTTAGGAAAAGGAAGAAGAGTCCCAATAGCTGTTCACACACCAAAATGTAACCTTTAAATCATTTGAAATATTTATATAAAAATTCATACGTAAGTTTAAGTATGCTAAGGATAATCATTGAAACAAAACTCTGCGACATAAACATGTGTGAACAAAATACAGCACACTTAAAACAAATATCTGCTTTACCTAAAAGTTTCCTTTTACTCTGGAACCTGCCAAAATTCTTGATGGGTAGAAACTCTTAAAAATTTTTCCACTCTGAGTCAGAATTCAAAGAAACTTTTCTTTTTCTTCCAATTTCTTTTTTTTTTCTAAATTTACATCCAAGTTAGTTAGCTAAGCGAAATTAGTCAGAGAAAGAAACTTTTCTTTATACTCTGTGATACACGTGCGCACGCACACACACACACACACACACACACACACACACACACACTATATTTGGAACTGTTCTTTGAAATTGACAGAGAAAAGAAGGAATACTTCTGGTCATCAAGTCATAATTTATCTTCTATAATGCCACATTCACCTAAACTATCAGGCCCTAGCAGAAAGTAATTCTTCATCAAATTCACAACCATATCTACAGGTACTTTTTAGTTGAATATTACACCAGCAATATAAACAAGTTAGAGTAAGAATTCAATGTTTTCCTTCAGGGATTTCTATGCTATTCATTTGAGCAACACTACTACTATTTCTTTTATCCTCACGCATAAATGCTTGGGAAAATGTGTTCACATATATCCTTAGCAACTACCTGGAATGTGACTATGGGCTCTGGCACAAAAATCAGTTCGACCCATTCTTGAATTTTGTGCACCATCCACCAAATCCTTTTCACGTATCCTTCTAAAAATAAAACCAAACTTACAGAGAGCTGTTCTTTCGGAAAAAAAGAAGGACCTTATCTTGCACTATGAGTCTTCTATTCTAGCTCACGAATATCTCATGTTTTCAA
This sequence comes from Panthera uncia, assembly GCF_023721935.1. Classification (NCBI taxonomy): domain Eukaryota; kingdom Metazoa; phylum Chordata; class Mammalia; order Carnivora; family Felidae; genus Panthera; species Panthera uncia. The sequence goes on from NC_064812.1 coordinate 79,228,461, forward strand.
CATCTTGCCACCTTTTAAAGCATATTTTATGATTTCTGCCAATAGTGGGGCATACTATGAACAGACAAATAAAAACTGCTCCATTCACTTGAAAACACTTCACTCTACAATTCAGTTTTCAGTACCACTACCATTGTGTTGGCAGCTCAGAAAAAAACCTTTGTGTACTTCAAAAGCAGACTCATTTGGATCCCATTGTCTTATAGGTAAACCCCTCATGACTTCCTTCAACATTAAACTCTTTTGCCCTGCAAGTTTCTCCATGTTTGGCAGAAATTCAAAGGTTTCCAGAGTTAAACTTTGGTGAAAAAGTTCAATGGAACAAACTTGAGCTATTGTAATTTAAAGATCTGCTTAAATCTTCCTCAATTATATTGTTATTCTTTCTGTATCCCAGTTAATCTAACTCTGCCAGTTAAAATGGCCATCAGGTTAGGTTATATCTGATGTACAGTCTTGGGAACATCACTTTACAGATGGCTTTCCGAGTGACCTAAAATTTTTTTTCAATGTTTATTTGCTTTTGAGAGACACAGAGAGACAGAGCGTGAGTAGGGAAGGGCAGAGAGAGAGGGAGACACAGAATTCAAAGCAGGCTCCAGGCTCTGAGCTGTCAGCACAGAGGCCGACATGGGGCTCGAACCCACGCAGGATGAGATCATGACCTGAGCCGAAGTCGGATGCCCAACCGACTGAGCCATGTAGGTGTCCCCTTTCTGAGTGATTTTAAAATGCATCTTCCTGTTGAAAGTTTTCAGTCAATTATGTATGTTCACTAAATTTAAAAATAAACTTGTTTACCCAACGAAAAAAAATGTCTTGTTTTGTTTTTTTTCTTACAGTTCTGGAGACTAGTACTCGGAAATCAGAGTACCATTATGGGCCAGCTCTGTGAGAACTCTTCCAGGGTGCGGACTGCTGATTTCTTGGTGTTTTGCCACGAGGTGGTAAGAGACCTACCTGGCTCTCTGGGGCCTCTACTTATAAGGGCACTAATGCCTTAAGAAGGGCATGAATCTCATTCAGGAGGGCTCCACTCCATGACCTAATCACTTTCTAAAGGTCCCACTTGTCAATACCCTTACATTAGGATTACAGTTTCGACACATGAATTCAGGGGAAACACAAATGTCAGTCCTTTGCACAACATAACTAAATTTTACTTCAGTGTGAAGATTGAACAGTGCAATTTCCATGTTTTAGTACTTAACTTGACTGGGGTTCTTTTGTCCTTAAAAAAGACTTGTCATCCAAGGAATTATTTCTTACATTTAAATAATGGTAGGTAAGATAACAATTTACAGCACTATAGTACTTTCCACATTTCAAAATAATTTGCATATATTAGATCCTTTGGCTCTTGCTACAAATTTCTGAAAGAGACTCAGGCTCATTTTGGAGAACAAGAAAAACAGTCCTTAAAGAAAAATTGACCCACAAACGAGGGATTCTGAAAAACAAAATACGTGATCTTAATTTTCATTTAGAGTTTTTTTTCCACTTTACCTATTATTTAAGGCACCCAACGGGGGGGGGGGGAATCTTCTCTTGGTAAACCTTGCTCTACATTCTCTTGTGATTATTAAGGGGAAATGACAACTGTACATAACAGTAGTAACTTTCACCGCTATTATCTTATTGTATTCGGTCTTTTCACACAGAAGTATTACAGGTAAATACAATTTATTCTACTGCCATAAGCATGAAAGCAGAATTTCACATCTTCTTAAATATACCACCAAAACTAACCTCCATGCCATCCACAAGATTACTAAATACCACATCCAGTAGAAAGGACACCATCCTTGCACGACCAAAATATAATGCACATCTGACACCAAGCAGCCCCCTACTCTCATTACCTCTTTCCTCCCTGAGTTGATCTGAGAACTCAGTTCCATGATTTTTCTTCTTGTTCAGCAATCTTCCTCTTTTTGTCTGCCTTATACACCTTTCTACCTCTGCTCCCTCTTGAAATGTTGACACTGTCTCAGTGTTCGTTCTGTCCTTCCTTTTACTACCCCCACCCCACCAATCTCAAACACATGCATAATTTAAGCCAACATCTACAAAGAAATAAAAAAAATAATAATAATTATGTTCAGGGCACCTGGGTGTCTTACATCTGACTCTTGATTTTGGCTCAAGTCACGATCTCACAGTTCATTGGATTGGGCTCCAGGTGGACAGCATGGAGCCTGCTTGGGATTCTCTCCCTCTCACCCCTTCTCTCTGCCCCTCTCTACTCACAGTCTCTCTCTCTCTCTCTCTCTCTCTCTCAAAATAAAAATAAATTTTAAAAGACTCCTAATATTCAAGTCATATATTGTCTTAAACTCCAACCCTTTATAAAATATGTAAATAAGTGAAGACCAAATAAATGAATAAAGCCTTTCCTTTTTCTTTGTCCTATCTCAGACAATGCTCCCATTATCGTCTCAAATCACGGAAGCTACAATCCTGGGTTTCATCTGGGGATCCTATTCCTCCCACATCTTTTATCTGAATCCTCACAAAGTCCTATTTACCATCATTCTATCTTGTTTTCCATTTCTTAATCTAATTGCAAATGAATTATTTGGAGACTTAACAATTATTACCTCAGTCGCTGGAACATCCCTCTGATTGGTCACTTATCCTCAAATTTTTCAAATACATCTTCTCACCTATTACCAAAATGACCTTTTTAAAATGGCTACTAATCATGTCTCTTTGTTAGATGATTCTTCATGTTCAGATTAAAACCCAAAGTCCAACATGGAACATGGGCTTTCTAAGATTTGGTTCCAATCAGAATACCATTTCTAAAGTCTTCATCACGGATGTGCTAAATACTTTGTAGTCCCTTAATTTAAATAGGATCACATGCTTTCACATTATGATATCCTATTATATGATGCTTTCTCCAGGGTTTAATAATCAAACCCAACTCATAGCTTCTCCATATTCAAAAGACAACCCCTTTCATCTCTTCTGAGCAAACATGTCCGAGCTTCTCAGGAGAGCATCTTTTCTGGGTTTGCCCAAATCTCTAAGAAGCCTTCACGCACATGCGCGCACACACACACACACACACACACACACAAAAAAAAAACTCAGGCAGGACTGAGGCCAGCCCTACCATAACACCAGATCCATATTAAATTATAGTTTTCACTTCAATTGGCCTTACAGAAACTATTCAAGGGTTTTGTTTGTAATGAAGGTACTGGTGATCTGACTAGATTCTTAGCACTTTGATATTTAAAATGTGTTCTACATGATCCATTTGTTAGATAGCAGAGATCACTGCACAACTCTGTGAGCATCCTAAAAAAACACTAATTATGCACCTCAAAGAGGAAATCGACAGTGTGTAAATTACATATCAGCAAAACTGTTGTTGAAAATCTATATGGTCTCAGGCATCATCCCAGACCGCCGAGTATTAACAAGACCTCCAGGTGTTTGTATGTACAAGCATAACTCAGAGACATTGAGCGTTCATTTCCAGAACACCACAATAAGGTAAATATTGCAATAAAGAGATTCAAATGGATTTCTCAGTTTCCCAGTGCATATCAAAGTTATGTTTACTCTACCCTATAGTCTATTAAGTGTGTGATTGCATTATGGCTTTTAGAAAAGCAAATATGTTACAGGGTGAGGAAGATGGCAGCAGAGTGGGAGGACTCGAAGGGCTAGTCTAGCCTCAGGAACAGAACTACATAACTATGAAATCATCCTAAATACCCCCAAAATCACCCTGAAGACTGACAGAACAAACTCCACAACTAAAGGGAGGGAAGAGACTACACTGAGGAGAATAGGAAGGGCAGAGATGTGGTTTAGGGCAGAAACAGATTACGGGTCCTGCAGAGAGAAGCGGAATATGGTCACAGAGAAGGGTGAGAGAGAGAGGAGCACACAAGGGAACACACAGGGAAAATATTTCCCCACACCCATTGGCTTGAAAAAGGAGAGGGGCTAAATTTCATGAGTTTTTGCAATCAGTGAAGCATAAAGCCTGTAGTTTTAAAGGTCAGGGGGCTTGGCTGGGATACAGTGTGGAGGGCACTGCACTGCTACTGAGAAAGCAGGCAACCAATCTGAGGGCAGACAGCATAGAAACAGTGATCTAAAGAGCATCTGGGCACAGAGTGGAGGGATTATTAGCTCTTCTCAGAGCATTTCTTTGGGATACACAGAGACACAGAGCCTTCACAGAGACACCTCTCCAGGAAAAAAGGAGCTGGCTGGTGCCATTTCACTCCCTTGCCCCTCAGCATAAACACAGAGCCATCTGCGGGAAGCAGTAGGTTGCCAACACTGGCTGCCTAACTTGCTTACACCAAGACCCATCCAATGTGCCCTGGTGGAACTGCCCTTCTCAGTCAAGCATATCTCAGTCTTATGATGGCAGGCCTCTCCTGCAGAAGACCAGCACAAACCTCTGGCCACAGCATGTCACCCAACTGGAGAGTTCTGCAGGGCCTCAGTTCTGGTGGAGATGGTGTCAGGTCTCATTTCACAAGCAGATGAGAGAATACCTAGTTAAAATGTGCCACATTCAGACCAGGGACCAAACACTCCCACAGCAGACAAAGAGAACCTCTGCAGACGATGAGTCTGAAGGATACAGCAGCCAAAATTCAACAACAGAGTGCATGCAGCATACACTGGAGATACTTCCTGAAGTGCCAGGCCCTGGGCATGATCTCTTCTTCATAAGGGAATTACTTTCAGGAGCAGGGAATATAACTGGCTTTCTAACACATAGAAGAAGGAAGAGATTTAGACAAAATGCAAAGATGAAGGAATTTATCCCAAATGAAGGAAGAAGATAAGGCCATGACCAAAGATCTACACAAAGTGGATATAAGTAACATAACTGATGGAAAATTTAAAGTAACAATCATGAGGATACTTACTGGGCTTGAGAAAAGAATAGAAGACATCAGTGAGATGTCTCAGTCAACAGAGATAAAATAGTTAAAAAGAATCAATCAGAGATGAAGAGTGCAATAAACGAGATTAGAAACACGCTTGATGCTGGGGCACCTGGGTGGCTCAGTCAGTAAAGCATCTGACTCTTGATCTCATCTCAGATCTTAATCTCAGGGTTATGAATTCATGCCCTGCATTAGGCTACATGCTGGACACGTTGCCTACTAAAGAAAGAAAATAACAGACACACAAACAAACACACTTGATGTAATAAACAGAAGGCTGGAAAACACAGAGGAATAAATTAATAACCTGGAAGACAAAATAATGGAAAATAATGAAGCTGAACAAAAGAGAGAAAGAAGAATTCTGGAACATGAGAATAGATGAGGGAACTCAGTGACTACATTAAACGTAATAACATTCTTATTATAGGATTCCCAGAAGAAGAGAAAAAAGGGGGGCAGAAAATTTTATTTCAAGAAATAAGAGCAGATAACTTCCTTAATCTGGGGAAGGAAAGAGACATCCACAGAGAACTTCCATCAAAGTAAAAAAAAAAAAAAAAAAAAAAAAAAAAAAAAAAAAAAGGAGGCCAACACCAAGAAATATTGTCATTAAATTTGCAAAATATAATGATAAATAAAAAGTCTTAAAAGAAGCAAGACAAATGAAGTCCTTAACTTACATGGGAAAACCCATAAGGCTAGCTGGAGATTTTGCAACAGAAACTTGGCAAGACAAAACGGAGTGGCATGATATATTTAAAGGGCTGAATGGGAACAATCTGCAGGCAAGAATACTCTATCCAACAAGGCTATCATTCAGAATACAAGGAGGGATAGAGAGTTTCCCAGACAAACAAAAACTAAAGGAGTTTGTGACAACTAAATTAGCCCTGCAGGAAATATTAAAGGGGATTCTTTGAGTGGAAAGGAGAGACCAAAAGTGACAAAGACAAGAAAGGATCAGAGAAAATCTACAGAAACAACCACAAAACAAGTAACAAAATGGCAATAAATACATATGTATCAATAATTAGTTTTAATGTAAATGGAATAAATGCTCCAAAAAAAAAAAAAAAAAAAAAAAGACACAGGGTATCAAATGGATAAAAAAAAAAAAAAAGACTTATCTATGTGTCACCTTAAAAGACACTTATATCAGGCCTAAAGACACCTGCAGATTGTAAGTGAGGGGATGGAGAAACATTTACCATGCTAATAGATGTCAAAAGAAAGCCAGAATAGTAATACTTATATCAAACAGATTAGACTTTAAAACAAAGACTGTAACAAGAGGCCAAGAGGGCATGTTATAATAATAAAAGGAACAATTCAACAAGATATAGAAATTGTAAATATTTATGCACCCAAAATGGAACACCCAAATACATAAAACAATTAAAAACAAATATAAAGGACCTCGCTGATACTAATAGTAGGGGATTTTAACACCCAACTTATATCAACGGACAGATCATCTACCCAGAAAGTGAACAAGGAAACAATGGTTCTGAATCACACAGTGGACTAGATGTAATTAACAGATATATTCAGGGCATTCCATCTTAAAGCAGCAGAATACATATTCTTATCAAGTGCACTTGGAGTGTCTCCAGACACTTATTCTGTCTCCAGAATAGACCACATATTAGGTCACAGAACAGGCCTCAACAAATACAAAAAGACTGAAGTCATACCATGCACCTTCTCTGATCATAATGCTATGAAAACTAGAAGTCAACCACAAGAAAAAGTCAGGAAAGACCAAAAATACATGGAGGTTAAACAACATGCTACTAAACAATGAATAGGAACAACCAGGAAATCAAAGAAGAAATTAAAAAAAAAAAATACATGGAAACAAATGAACATGAAAACACAATGATCCAAAACCTTTGGGATGCAGCAAAAGCAGTCCTAAAACAGAAGTATAGAGCAATACAGGTCTAACTGAAGAAGCAAGAAAAATCTCAAATAAACAACCTAACCTTATACCTAAATGAGTAGGAAAAAGAACAAGTATCAAAGTCTAAATCCAACAGAAGGAAGGAAATAATAAAGATTAGAGCAGAAATAAATGATATAAATACTACAAAAACAATAACAAAACAAACAAAAAAACCCCACAATAGAACAGCTTAATGAAACCAGGAGTTGGTCTTTGGACAAAATTAGTAACATTGACAAACCTCTAATTATACTTATCAAAAAGAAAGAGAAAGGACATAAACAAATAAAATTACCTACGAGAGAGAAGAAATAACAACCAACACCACAGAAATACAATTATAACATAATATTTTGAAAAACTGTATGCCAATAAATTGGATAGCCTAGAAGAAAAGGATAAATTCCTAGAAACATATGAACTAGCAAAACCGAAATAGAAAACTTGAACGGATCATTAAACATGAAAGAAATTGAATCAGTAACCAAAAATTTCCCAAAAACCAAAATTCCAGGACCAAATAGGTTTATAGGTGAATTCTACCAAACATTTAAACAAGAGTTAATACCTATTCTTCTCAAGCTATTACAAAAAATAGAAAAGGAACGAGAAGGTCCAAATTCATTTTATGAGGCCAGCATTACCCTGATACTAAAACCAGACAAAGACACCACTAAAAAAGATAACTATAGGCCAATATCCCTAATGAACATCGATGCAAAAATTCTCAATAAAATACTGGCAAACTAAATCGAACAATACTTGTGAAAAGTCATTCATGATGATCAGGTGGGATTTATTACTGGGTTGCAAGGGTGGTTCAATATTTGCAAATAAATCAATGTGATACATCATATTAATAAAAGGTAGGAAAAGAGGGACACTTGGGTGTTTATTTGCTTAAGCGTCCAACTCTTGGTTTTGGTTCAGGTCATGATCTCACAATTCATGAGATTGATCCCTACATCGGGCTCTGCTCCTGGTTGGGATTTTCTCTCTCTCTGTCCCTCCCCTGCTCACACACATTCTCTATCTCAAAATGAATAAACTTAAAAAAAAAAGATAAGAACAATATGATCCTCTCAACAAACATAGGAAAAATGTTTAACAAAGTACAACATCCATTCATGATAAGAATTCTCAACAAAGGAGGTTTAGAGGGAACATACTTCAATATAATAAAGGCTATATATGAAAACACACAACTAATATCATCCTAAATGGGAAAAAACTGAGAACTTTTCCTCTAAGGTCAGAACAAGAAAGGGATGTCCATTTTCACTATTTTTATTCAACATAGCACTGGAAGTCCGAGCCACAGCAATCAGACAACAAAGAGTTTGGAACATCTTTCCATTTCTTTGTGTCTTCTTCAGTTTTTCATTAGTGACTTATTGTTTTCAGAGTACAGATCTTTCATTTCTTTGGTTAAGTTTATTCTTGGTTGTTTATAATAATAATAATAATAATAATTATTATTATTATTATTATTATAATCATTCGCAATTGTAAATGCAATTGATTTCTTAATTTCTCTTTCTGCTGTTTCACTATTGGTGAAAAAATAAAAGACATCCAAATTAGCAAGGAAACTTTCACTATTTGCAGAAAACCTGATATTCTATTTAGAAAACCCAAAACACTCCACCAAAAACCTGCTACAACTGATAGACAAATTCAGTAAAGTCACAGGATACAAAATCAATGTATAGAAATATATTCTATAGATCATATAGAATACATATGGAATACACGTATAGAATTAATAAATCAATTCCATTTATAATTGCATATAATTAATAATAGTAATAATAATAATAGTAAGATATTACTATTACTAAGATATTACTAAGCAGTCTGTACATTTAATGCAATTCCTATCAAAATACCAACAGCATTTTTCACAGAGCTAGAACAAACAATCCTAAAATTTGTATGGAACCACAAAAGACCCTGAAAAACCAAAGCAATTCTGAAAAAGGAAAGCAAAGCTGGAGGCATCGTGATTCTGGTCTTCAAGCTACATACAAAGCCATAGTGATCAAGGCAATATGGTACTGGCACAAAAACAGACACATAGATCAATGGAATAGAATAGAAAACCCAGAAGTATATGATCAACTAATCTTTGACAAGGCAGAAAATAATATCCAATGAAAAAAGACAGTCCCTCTTCAATAAATGGTGTTGGGAAAACTGGACAACAACATGCAGAACAATGAACCTGGACCACTTTCTTACACCATACACAAAAATAAATTCAGAATGGATGAAAGACCTAAATGTGGCACTTAAAAACATAAGAATCCTAGAGGAGAACACAGGCACTAACTTCTTTCAGATCAACCATGGCAATTTCTAGTTATGTCTCCTAAGGCAAGGAAACAAAAGCAAAAGTAACCATTGGAACTGCATCAAAATAAAAGCCTCTGCACAGTGAAGGAAACAATCAACAAAACTAAAAGGCAACCAATGGTATGGGAGAAGATATTTGCAAATGACATATCTGATAAAGGGTTATTATTCAAAATATAAGGAATTTATATTATAAATATCAACACCCCAAAAAAGAATAATCCGATTTAAAAATGGGCAGAATACATGAATAGACATTTTTCCAAAGAAGGCATACAAATTGCCAACAGACACATGAAAAGATGCTCAAAATCACTGATCCTTGGGGAAACACAAATCAAAACTACAATGAGACTACACCTCACACCTGTCAGAATGGTTAAAATCAAAAACACAAGAAACAACAGGTGTTGGCAAGGATGTGTAGAAAAGGGAACCCTCTTGCGCTGTTGGTGGGAATGCAAACTGGGGAAGCAACTCTGGAAAACAGTATGCAGGTTCCTCAAAATTTAAAAATAGAACTTTCTGAGGCACCTGGGTGGCTCAGTCAGCTAAGCATCTGACTCTTGATTTCTGCTCTGGTCATGAACTCATGGTTCAAGTTCGAGTCTTGTGTCCAGATCTGTGCTGACACCACAGAGCCTGCTTGGGATTCTGTGTCTCCCTCTCTCTCTGCCCTCCCCTGCTCTATCTCTCCCTCTCAAAAATAAATAAACATTTAAATTAAAAGAAAATAAAAACAGAACTGCCCTACCATCCAGTAATTGCACTACTCAGTATTTAACTAAAGAATACAAAAATATTAATTCAAAAATATACGTGTACCCCAATGTTTATAGCAGCATTATCTACTATAGTCAAATCATGGAAAGAGCCCAAGCATGCACTGACTGATAAATGGATAAAGAAATGGTACATACACGCAGTGGAATATTACTAAGCCATGAAAAAGAATGAAATCTTGCCATTTGCAAGGACATAGATAGAGCTAGAGAGTATTAAGCTAAGTGAAATAAGTGAGTCAGAGAAAGACAAACACCATATGATTTCACGCACAATTTAAGAAGCAGAATGAATGAGCAAAGGGAAAAAAACAGAGAGAGAGGCGCAAAAGAAGAAACAGTCTTAACTATGGTAAACAAATTGATGCTTACTAGAAGGGAAATGGTTGAAGAGATGTGTCAAGGTGATGAGGATTAAGGAGTGCATTTGTTTGATCAGCATTGGATGTTGTATGGAAATGCCAAATCACTGTATTGTACACCTGAAACTGATATTACACTGTACGTTAACTAACTAGAATTTAAATAAAAACTTAAAAATATTTAAAAGGTAGATACTTCAATTTTAAAATACTTTTTGACAGGGGCGCCTGGGTGGCTCAGTTGGTTGAGAGACCGACTTCGGCTCAGGTCATGATCTCATGGTTTGTGAGTTCGAGCCCCGCGTCAGGCTCCGTGCTGACAGCTCAGAGCCTGGAGCCTGCTTCTGATTCTGTGTCTCCCTCTCTCTCTCTGCCCCTCCCTCACTCATGCTCTGTCTCTCTCTGTCTCAGAAATAAATAAACATTTAAAAAAATTTAAATACTTTTTGACAAAAAAATTCTGACCAACATCTGAGCTTTCAGTGGTCATAATCATTGATCACCATAACAAATATACTATTAATGAAAAAGCTTAAAATGTGAGAGTCATCAAAATGTTACACAGAGACACAAAGTAAGCAAATGCTATTGGATAAATGCCAATGGACTTGCTGGACACAGCATTGCCACAAACCATCAATTTATAAAAAACACAATATATGCAAAGCACAATAAAGCGAAGCATAAAAAGCTTGGTATACACACACACACACACACACACACACACACCCTCATAAGGTCATAATCATCTGAAATGTTTGTTCCCCAGCTGGGATCTATGATGTGCATGATTATCTGAATACATATGAATCTTCATATACTTCAATGTTCAGCATTCTCCGTTAATTGTATCCATTGGTACATATCCACTAATCACATTCTTTTCTTTTTGTGGTAAATCCATGTAGCATAAATCATTACACTTTTATTGTATTGCAATTACTCCTCCTCCCAATATAGTAATATTCCATTAAGAGTGCTCTCTTTTTTGTCTCTGCATTTCTAGAATCTAGCACAGTCATATACTGCACAAAAGTTGTCAAATAATAAAATTATTTGCCAATGTAGCATGGTTGTATTAGTCCTGGTCCTTTGAGAAGCAAATGCCCAGATGGGAATTAAACACACAGTAATTTGGGGGGGAAATGTTTGTGAAAAAAAAATAAAAATGGGTCCAGGAAGTCTGGCCCCTCAGACCATGACACAAGACTGACTCTGGGTAAAGAGGAGAGGTAAAGTTGGGTAGACATCTCCTCAACTGTCTGGCAGGCTCAGGAAAGTTCCACTAGGCTATTGGAGAGTCTCTAGCCAATGCTGGCCATCAGAGGAATCCCACTTCTTCCCCTCATCTGTACCATAGTCAACTAGCAGCTGAGAACAGCCCATAGAAAGCATAGCTTTGGAGCAAACACAGAGCAGAATTCAGCCCAGAGCAGATAGGAGGCCTTATCAAATTATGTTCCCTAAGTCAACAGTCTGGGAGGTTTTTCATTGTTGCCACCGTGGTTTTCATAAACCTACAAAATTTTCCTTATTTAGGTTGTTTAACAACTTGTTCACTGATTGCAATAAGCATCTGTTTTGGTGTTTGTATTTTATTTCATTTAACATGGATACGCCATCACTCCTGAAGTGACGTCGTTGTCTTTGTATCAGGGACAGAGTACTTCACCAGGTGAGCATGTCTCTGCCATCAGAGAGCTGAAGGCCATGAAACAAACAATGTATGGAAATAGTTCATTGACTGTAATTTTGTTACATGCCACAACAAAGAATAAATGCTTTGTGATACTTTCCATACCGTAGGAAAGAAGGATGGAAGAGTTTTATATCTAGACTGGAAGTTCCTATGTGACAAATGTTGTTTTGTCATTGGTGTTGGTCTCTTGGCTGAGTTCCTGTATTACTGTATATTTCACCCAAATTTAATTTCAGTTTGATTAAAATGATGCTCAAGCTTCCAGAGACCATTACGTAAGAGATCAATTTAAAATTAAAAAGAGCCAGTTATCTGTTTTCCTCCCAGTGGACTACCTACAGCTCGATTCCCCATCAACCAACCTTCAGGGATCCCATCAACCAAAGCACATGCAAGAAAGACAGAAATACCACCTTGAAAGAAAGCATACGTAAGAAGAAAAAGGCAAAATGTTTTTTTCTCTAACTGAAAATTAAGAAAGAAATATTTATTACAGACTTTTTGATTATCCATGCCACTATTCTCATTCATTCTTATGAAGAACTAAAAATGCATTTTGAAAAAAAAATACATTATTTGGTCCATGAACATTTACCCAAGTGCTTTCTATCTCTTTATTAGCTTTGGGCATTTTTAATATACTAGTTCTTTTTAAATAAAGCCCTCGAAAGCATACTTACGGAGAAGGCTTTCTCTTTGGCCTTAACTCCAGTAGAGATAAATGCTATCCTACTTTCCTTTGTTTTTCCTGCATTAAATGCACTTTATTTATTCATACACTTTGTGTCACTGTACTCCTGAGGTTCTAAAGCATGCAATGTGTACAGAGATATAATGTCTCAGTAGTTACTGTTTTCTGCCCAATATCGGTCTCCCCTTCTTTTTCAACAGACTTTGATTTTTCTATTATTTTTTAATGTTTATTTTTGAGAGGGAGGAGGGAAGGAGAGAGAGAGAGCAGAGGAGGGGTAGAGAGAGAGGGAGACAGAGAATCTGAAGCAGGCTCTGCACTGTCAGCACAAAGCCTGACATGGGGCTCGAACCCACGAATCCACAAACTGCGCCACTTCTGGAACTGAGCTTCCCCAAATCTACTGCTCTTTGGTCTGGGAAGCTGTAAGGCTGGAGGCAGGTGCCGTGAGAGAGAGCCTGTTTCATATGAGAAATGACCCAGAAGGGGAGAGGATGAGAGATGGAGAGAGGAAATGGAACCTAGTGCTATCTCGGGAGACCCTCATTTAAGATGTGCCTAAACCAGCACTTTCCTTACGTCTTGTGACAAGCTATAACACAATCAATTCTTTTTCTGCTTACGCTGTTTTAGGAGTAGACTTTCATCACTTGCAACTGAAGCAAACTGAGTAATTCACAAAATAAAAGAAATTAAAACCCTGACGCAAGTACTTTACAACACTTAGGGAGAAACAGAGTCTTCACTACAGGAAATCACTATAAAGGGGAGCAAGTTCATCGATGTTGTCTGGTAAGCAGAACCGGGGAGTGTGCCTACGTCGTAGACGCCTCCTGGCAAACAGGGATTGCGTCCCAAAGGAAGTGGCATTTGTGTTGAAGTATCAGTAAGAATTTCATCAGGCATAAAACTGAACAAGGGCATTCTAGGTAGTGGAAAGATATTGTGCTGACTTTAGAGCAAATATGACACTGTTCCAACTCCTTCATTCCACAGTTGGAAGAAACTGATATCCTGAGTGGTTGTGATTGATTGAAATATGTTTCTTTGATGTGTTGCCTAATTCTAAACTTGCTATCAATTACCATTCACTAGTCATACAAAGAAGAATAGCAAAATATTAGTTGATGTTTATCCAATTTTGTTGACACTGGTTTGCTGTGTTTAATTTTTAATTTTTTTAAACATTTATTCACTTTTGAGAGTGAGAGAGACAGAGAATAAGTGGGAGAGGGGCAGAGAGAGAGCGAGACACAGAATCCGAAGCAGGCTCCAGGCTCTGAGCTGTCATTGCAGGGCTTGAACCCACGGACTGCGAGATCATGACCTGAGCTGAAGTAGGATGCTCAACCGTCTGAACCACCCAGGCGCCCAGCTGTGTTTAATTTTCATTTATTAGCCAAAGAAGCGTCATTGCCATAGTATGTTATCATATGATCCATACAATATTGTAGAACTTCTGTCTCCTAAAATACCTTTAAAATACCTTAAAAACTTTTTTAAGTGTAATATAACTTTCCATGGTTGTCTGTTGACTAATTTGAATTTAAGTTCAATAATAAATATTATTCACACATACTTTGCAATTGGGAAGATTATCAAGTTTATACTTTGTTCAAAAATACTCACTGAGCTAAGTAGAGTATTTCCATAGACTAATATATGCTTTGATTATGTAAGAACATTCTTTCACATGAAAACACCTAAAATATTTTAGAAGCAAAAGGGAAATGGGGCGAAAGGTATCCAAGAGAAGACAGGATCTTTAAATACTATTTTGGTACCATGTAATCCTGCCTGGAATTATGGAAAGAAGACATTTCTACATGACATAGTAAAATAACAAAATAAGTTACTAAAATTTTCAGGCCCTTGAAATCTGTGCTATTTGAGATACCAAAAACTCAGGGATACTTGAGCAACAGTCTTGTTACAGTCAAAGACAAGTTTGACCCTTTCAGAGGAAGGCAGACTCCCCAGGAGACAATAACAACTGAGAGATATATTATATCCACAAAAGAAGAACCTGAAAATGAGTCAGGCATTCCTGAGGGTTTCTAAAACATGTCTTGTTCACAGAAGTTCAATAACAGAGGGCAGTTGAAAAAAAAAATAGATATGACAATCTCTCACTTATTTCACAAAAACTATCTGGAACATAATGGCATAATACCACAAGCCAAAGATACTCTTCATCCTTACAAGACCTCCAAGCACCTTCCTGTGTGGAACAACAAAAGAACAATGGCCCTTCCTTAGAATTGTGGAGAGCCACAGAACGTAATTGCCTTCAAGAAGCGTATCCTAAAACATTGCCCACCTCCAGTCTTAGAAGACCTTTGTTCCACTACTACAGTTACTAAAAGGTTGCCATTAGTGCTTAAAACCTGAATCCTAGTTCTTTACTATGTGACACAATATATAATAGGCTTCTGGGTTTTTTCCTGCCAATGGTGGTCACCAAACCCGTATTTTCAGCGACCTCTTGCAAACAACACAGAAATCTGTGTCTCTATTCATGAATACACTCCGTTGGTTTGCAGGATTGGAAACCACTTCTATCTTAGGCATAGCTCCATGGGATGCCTCAGAAACTTCAGATACAACCCAAGCCATTACCTTCCAAGTGCCTTTCTCTCATTATTTCCTAGATCTCTAAATGGCAGAGACATAATGAATAATTTATATTCCAGGCTCAGGGGTCGGTTGGCTTCATCTGGCCATTCAAGCAGGAAACTCTCATCCTAAAAACCATTCTCACCATTCCCAACACTGATTATTAAATCTTTTGACCTTTTTCCTACTTATCCCTTGAATCTGTGGCCTTGTCTTCAGATCCTTCGTTACTGAATTAATTCAATAATAGTCTCTCATCACCAAGGTTACATTCATAGCTTTTAAATGGTCTCTCTGCTTCCTCTGTACCCAATATTACCTCCACATTGCCTGCAGGTTGAACAATGTATGCTGCAAATTAGATCCTGTCCAACCCTTGTCTTGTGAGTTATCATTCTTTAAGACTCAGATCAAACATCGTTTGCAGTTTTCTGTGCCCCTCTCACCAGCACGGCTACCCTCTGCATTCTCCTCCCACAACACAGCATGCCAGCTGTCTAAACGCTCCTGAAAGGTGTGAAAACCGTGAACATAATACCCCAAATCAATCCTTCCTTTCTGAGAGAACCCCAATTCAATCAGAATTTCCACCCACCATAAGACAAAAGGTAAATCCTCATTGTAAGCCAGCAGCCCTCAGGCCCGAATGAAAAGGTGCATCAAAGTGACTGTCAAGACCCCAGCATCCAAGATTCTGATTTAATGGATCCAGCATGGTGTCTGGGCATCCATGTTGTTTGTTTGATTGTTTTCCTTTAACAGGAGCTGATTCAAATATTCTCAAACCTGCGGTCCTGGGTGGCTCAGGCTGTTAAGTGTCTGACGCTTTTTTTTTTTTTTAATTTTTTTTAACATGTATTCATTTTTTGAGAGACAGAGAGAGACAGAACGTGAGGGGGAGGAGGGGCAGAGAGAGAGGGAGACATAGAATCTGATGCAGCCTCCAGGCTCTGGACTGACAACACAGAGCCCGACGTGGGGCTCGAACTCGTGGACCAGACCGTGAGATCATGACCTGAGCTGAAGTCTGACACTTAACTGAGCCACCCAGGCGCCCTGTGTCTGACTCTTGATTTTGGCTCAGGTCACGATCCCAGGGTTGTGGGATAGAGCCCCGCCTTTGGCTCTGCACTGAATACGGGGCCTGTTTAAGATTCTCTCCCTCTGCCCCTCTCCCCGGCTTGTGCTCTCTAAAAAAAATAAATAAACATTTATATATATATATATATATATATATATATATATATATATATATATCCTCAACTTTTCCTGGGAAATGTTTGTTTTAAGCGAACATCAAGACTTAGCATTCATTGCTGTGAAATTTCTCTTTTGTTTCTTTTCCCCCTTCGGCTTATTATTCCAGCATCTCAAGAATTTTGGATCCTAATTTTTTTCTTTTTACCTTTTGACCCCTTTCACCATTTTTCCCACCTCTCATCCACCTCTGACAACCATCAATCTGTTCTCTGTATCTATGAGCTTCTTTTCATTGCTGTTGTTTTGGTAGGTTTTGTTGTTGTTGTTGTCATTTTGGTTTTTTTGTCTGTTTTGGGTTTTTTTGTTTTGTTTTGTTTTGTTTTTTTAGATTCCTCATGTAAGAGATCATACAGTATTTGTTTTTCTCTGCCTGACTTATTTCACTTTGAATAATGCCCTTCAGGTCCACCCATGTTGTCACAAATGGCAAGATTCCACTTTTTTTTTATGGCTGAATAATAACCTACTGAGTGTGTATGCATGTGCAAATCACAGTTTCTTCATCCATCCACCAATCCATCAATGGACAGCTTAGGGAGTTTCCATGTCTTGACTATTGTAAGTAATGCTGCAGTGGCCGGGGCGGGGGGGGGGGGGGGGTGCATGTATCTTTTCAAGTTAGTGTTTTCAGTTTCTTTGGATAAACACCAGGAGACGGAATTGCTGGATCATATGGGAGTCTTATTTTGAATCTTTTGAAAACCTCCATATTGTGTTTCACCAATTTACATTCTCACCAACAGTGCACAAGTTTTCCTTTTCTCCATATCCTCACCAATGCTTGTTATTTCCTGTATTCTTGGTTAATAGCCATTCTAACTGGAGTGAGGTTATAGTTCATTGTGGTTTTGATTCAAGTCCCTAGTGATTAATGTTGAGCATCTTTTTATGTACTTGTTGGCCATCTGTTAGTGTTCTTTGGAAAAAAACACCTATTCACATTTGTCAATTTTTAAATTGTCTTGCTTTGTTGCTATCAAGTTGTATAAATTCTTCATATATTTTGGATATTATCCCCTTATCAGATGTATGATTTGTAAACATTTTCTCCTATTTAGCAGGTTGCTTTTCAGTTTGTTGATCATTCTCTTTGAGGTGCAGACACGTTTTCATATTATATGGTTTCATTTATTTAGTTTTGCTTTTCTTGCTTTGGCTTTTGGTGTCGCATGCAAAATGTCATCACCAAGACCTATGTCAAGGAGCTTACTATGTTTTTTTTTTTTTAAGTTTTTTTTTAATTTACATCCAAATGAGTTAGCATATAGTGCAACAATAATTTCAAGAGTAGATTCCTTAATGCCCCTTACCCATTTAGCTCATCCCCCCTCCCACACCCTCTCCAGTAACCCTGTTTGTTCTTCATATTTATAAGTCAATTATGTTTTGTCCCCCTCCTGTTTTTATATTATTTTTGTTTCCTTTCCCTTATGTTCATCTGTTTTGTCTCTTAAAGTCCTCATATGAGTGAAGTCATATGATAATTTGTCTTTCTCTGACTGATTGGCAAGATTTCATCCTTTTTGATTGCCGAGTAATGCTCCATTGTATATATAGAACACATCTTCTTTATCCATTCATCCATTGATGTACATTTTGGCTCTTTCCATACTTTGGCTATTGTTGATAGTGCTGCTATAAACATGGGGGTGCATGTGTCCCTTTGAAACGGCATACCTGTATCCCTTGGATAAATACCTAGTAGTGCAATTGCTGGGTCATAGGGTAGCTCTATGTTTAGTTTTTTGAGGACCCTCCATACTGTTTTCCAGAGTGGCTGCACCAGTTTGCATTCCCACCAACAGCGCAAAAGAGATCCTCTTTCTCCGCATCCTCACCAACATCTGTTGTTGCCTGAGTTGTTAATATTAGCCATTCTGACAGGTGTAAGGTGGTATCTCATTGTGATTTTGATTTGTATTTCCCTGATGATGAGTGAAGTTGAGCATTTTCTTATATGTCGGATGTCTTCTTTGGAGAAGTGTCTATTCATGCCTTTTGCCCATTTCTTCAGTGGATTATTTGGTTTTTGGGTGTTGAGTTTGATAAGTTCTTTATAGATTCTGGATACTAACCCTTTATCTGATATGTCGTTTGCAAATATCTTCTCCCATTCTGTCGGTTGCCTTTTAGTTTTACTGATTGTTCCCTTCGCTGTGCAGAAGCTTTTTATTTTGATGAGGTCCCGGGCCTATGTTTTTTTTCTAGGAGTTTTATGCTTTCAGGTCCTAGATTCAAGTCTTTAATCCATTTTGAGTTAATTTTTTTGTAAGGTATAAGATATTGTTTTAGCTTCATTTATTTTTCATGTGGCTGTCTAGTTTCCCCAACACCATTCATTGAAGAAACTCTCCTTTCCCAATTGTATATTCTTGGATCCTTTGTCATAAACGAATTGATCATATATGTGTGGGTTTACTTCTGGGCTGCTCTCCATTCCATTCTATTGATCTATGTGTCTGTTTTTATGTCAGTATCATACTGTTTAAATTACTATAGCTTTGCAATATAGTTTGAAACTAGAAAGTGTGATACCTCCAACTTTGTTTTTCTTCCTCAAGACTGCTTTAGCTATCCGGGTTTTTTTGTTCGATTTGGTTGGTTGGTTGGCTGGTTGGTTATGTACAAATTTTAAGATTATTTGTGTATTTCATTGAAAATTACCTTTAGAATTTTGATAGTAATTGCACTGAATCTACAGATTGCTTTGGGCAGTATGGACATTTTAACAATATTGATTCTTCAATCCATGAGCTTGGAATAACTACATTTATTTGTGACTTCTTCAATTTCTTTCATTAATATCTTATAATGTTCAAGATATAAATCTTTCATCTCCTTGGTTAAATTTACTCTTAGGTATTTTATTCTTTTGATGCAATTGCACATGGGATTATTTATTTCTCTTTTCATAGCTCATTATTAGTGGAAAGAAATGTACCATTTTTGTATATTGCTTTTGTATCCTGTAACTTTAATGAGTTTTTTTATTAGTTCTAATAACTTTTGATAGAGCCTTTAGAGTTTTCTATATATAATACCATGCCATCTACAAATAGTAATGGTTTTATTTACTCCTTTCCAATTTATATATTCCCCTCCCCTTGTTTAATTACCCTATCTAGGACATGCAATGCTGTGTCGAATAAAAGTGGTGAGAGTAGACATCCTTGTCTTATTCCTGATATTAAAACTAAAGCTTTACATTTTTCACCACTGAATATAATGTTAGCTGTTGGCTTGTCATATAAGGCCTTTATTATATTGAGGGCCATTCTCTCCATACCCACTTCGTTGAGAGTTTTTATCATAAATTGATATTGAATTTTGTCAAATGCTTTTTCTATATATTGACATGATCATATGATTTTTATCATTCATTTTGTTAATGTGGTGTATCACGTTGGACAATTTCTGGATGCTGAACCATCCTTGTACCCTTGATATAAATCTCAATTGATTTTGATGTGTGATCCTTTTACTGTATTGTATCGTTTGATAATATTCCGTTGAGGATTTTTGCATCCAAGTTCACCAGGGATATTGGTCTCTAAGGTTCCCTCCTTTCCTATTTTTTGGGAAAGTCTTAGAAGGATTGGTATGAATTCTATTTTTCTTTGAATTAATGGTAGAATTCACCAATGAAGCCATCTGGTCCTGGGCTTTGGCTTGTTGGGAGGTTTT
Source organism: Panthera uncia (assembly GCF_023721935.1). Classification (NCBI taxonomy): domain Eukaryota; kingdom Metazoa; phylum Chordata; class Mammalia; order Carnivora; family Felidae; genus Panthera; species Panthera uncia. The sequence goes on from NC_064812.1 coordinate 79,248,789, forward strand.
TGATTGGTGATCCGATCTCCTTATTACCAATTGATCTGTTCAAATTTTCTATTTTATCATGATTCAGTCTAGATAGGTTCTATGCTTCTAGGAATTTATCTGTTTATTCTAGATTGTCCAGTTTGTTGGCTCATGGTTCATGGTAGTTTCATGATCATTTGTATTTCTGTGGAATCAGTTATAAAGTCTCCTCTATCATTTCCGATTTTATTTGAGTCTTTTTGCTTTTCTTGGTGAGGTTTAGCTTGCCAATTTTGTTTATATTTTCAAAAATCATCTCTTAGTTTAATTCATTTTCTGTATTACATTTTCAGTCCTATGTCATTTATTTCTGCTCTAATCTTTGTTATTTCTATCCTTCTACTAACTTTGGGTTTCCTACATCCTTCTTGTTCTAGTTCTTTCAAGTGTAAAGTTAGGCTGTTTGAGACTTTTTCTTATTTTTGAGGTTGGCATTTATCACTATGAACTTCCCTCCTAGGACTGCTTCAGCCACATCTCACAAATTTTGATATGTTATATATCCAATTTCAATTGTCTCAAGACATTTTTTTATTTTCTTTTGTGTCTTCTTTGACTCATCAGTTGCTCAGTAGCATGTTGTTTAATCTTCACATATATATATGAATTTTCCGGTTTTCTTTATGTAATTAATTTCTAGCTTCAGATCATAGTAATCAGAAAAGTCATGATAGAATTTCCATCCTCTTAAATTTATTTAGACTTGTCTTGTGACCTAACATGATCTATTCTGAAAAATGTTCCATGTGCACTTGAGAAGAACATGTATTCTGTTGCTTTTAGATTGAATGTTTTAAATACACACACACACACACACACACACACACACACACAGAGAGAGAGAGAGAGAGAGAGAGAGAATATACCAGATATATCTTTTTATCTGTGTGTCTCTTAAGTAATTATTGTAATCATAGTTATTTTTACTAGTTTTGGCTTTTAACCTTCATACTAGCTTTATAAGTACTTAATGTACTGCCTTTACAAAAGATTTACCTTTATAGGGATATTTATTCTTTCATAACTTTTCTTTTCACTTTTTAGTGTCCTGTTTTAGGCCTTAAGAAGTCTCTTTAACATTTCTGATGAGATTGGTTTAGTGGCAATAAACTCCAATCACTTTTGGAAAACTTCATCTCTCTTTCTACTCTGAATAATAATTTTGCCAAGAAGAGTATTCTTGGTTAGATGGTTTTTCTGCTTTCATCACTGAATCTATCATGCCAGACCCTTCTGTGCTACAAAGTTTCTGCTGAAAAATCTGTTGATAGTTTTATGGGGCTTCCCTTGTATATAAGAAGTTGTTTTTCTCTTGCTGCTTTTAATATTCTCTCCTTGTCTTTATCTTTTGACATCTTAATTATAACATGTCTTGGTGTGGGCCCCTTTGAGCTCATCGTATTTAAAATACTCTGAGCGTTTTGGATCAGATGTCCATTTCTTTCCCCAGGTTAAGGAGATTTCCAGACAATATTTCTTCAAACTTGACTTCTGCCCCTTTCTCTCTCTTCTCCTTCTGGGATCCTCATAATGTGAATATTGGTCTGCTTGATGTTGTCCCATAAGCCTCTTAAACTATCTTCTTTGTTCATTTATTTTTCCTTTTTGCTGCTCTGATTGGGTAAGTTCCACCACCTGGTCTTCAAGTTGACTGATCTTTTCTTTTGCTTCAACTAGCCTGCTGTATTTTTTTAGTTCAATTATTTTAGTATTCAGGTCTGTGACTTGTATTTTATTTCTTAAATTTTCCATCTCTTGTTCTCGCTGTGTTCATCCATTCACCTCCTGAGTCCAAGAAGCATCTTTATGACCATTACTTTGAACTCTTTATCAAGTATGTTACTTATCTCCATTTTACTAAGGTTTTTTTCTCTGAGGTTTTTATCTTGTTCTTTCATTTGGAACACATTTCTTTGTTTCTTCATTTGCTGACTCTCCGTGTTGGTTTCTATACAGCAGATGAAAAGAACACCACTTCCAATTTTAAAGAAGTGGCCTCATATAGGAGGAGAATCTTGTTATCCAAGCCTCCCTCAGCTCTTAGTTGTCCAAAGAGCTTGTGCTTGTCCAAGCAGCCAGTTACATTTTCATAGCTACCAGGGGTTGAGTGTGTGCCAAGAGCTATTAGTGTTCTTAAGGAGAGCATCCTGGCACCTAGATTCAGACTGTTTGGACGGCAGACCCTCAGGCAGCAGCTTTTAAAAGTATGTGGCATGCCTAGGTGGCTCAGTCATGTAGGCATCCATCTTTGGCTCAGGTCATGATCTCACAGTTTGTGAGTTCCAGCCCCACATCGGGCTCTGTGTGGACAGCTCAGAGCCTGGAGACTGCTTTGGATTCTGTGTCTCCCTCTCTCTCGGCCCCTTCCCCAATCACACTACCTCTCTCTGTCCGTCTCTCTCTCAAAGGTAAATAAACATTAAAAAAATGTTTTTAAGTATGCAAATATATCATGTGGGACCACAAGTGTAACCCCACTGGCCAGGCATCTAGAGGTGTCCCGTGGGCAGCGGTCACAAAATCAGGGCTCCCGGTGAGTATACAGCTCTTTTCTGGGTGATAGCAGCAAGCTGGAGCAAGGCAGAGCAAGCGTACCAAGATGGTGCCCACAGCTTACATTCCTCGAAAGCAGATCTGTGGTCCACGAGAAGTGTGGAAACCTGCTCCTTTGGCCAAAGCTCCAAGACTTACAAAGAGGCCTTCTTCTCAGAAAGACTGGGGGCATGCCTCGGTCTTCCATCCGCAGTGTTCCTTGGGCAAGCAACCTCTCTCTGATTACCACAGTCTCTTGGGACCCAGGAATGTCAGCCCCCTGGCTACCAAAGCCAGGCAATCATAGGACATCTCCTGGGCAGCAGCTATGAAAACCAGGGCACCAAACATAAAAAGCAGGGTGTCAGCCACGAATATATCCTTCCCCCAAGAGATCCTGGACCTCTGCAGCACAGCAGAAGAAGAGTGTGAACATGGCATCCATATGCAGAGGTCTTCCGGTCAGACCCTAGATACATGTTTAATTACCAGCCTGTCCCTCAGGCTGCAGCTATGAGTGCTAGGTAATAGGTCTCCTTCACATAAAGACCAAGCTCCTGGGTCTATTGCCTCTTGCCGTGTCCTGGGGTTAGTAGCTGTTTAAGAATCTTTTTTTCTTTGAGTGGAGACCTAAGGGACCCATGAGCATAAGCCCCACTGGCCACCACAGCCACATGATATAGAAGCGTCCCTGGCAGCAGCCACAAAAATCAGAGTGCCAGAGAAGGTACGTGCTCCTCTCTGAGTGACGCTGATCGTTGCCGTCCTGCAGGACCGCGAATGCGAGCTTCCCTGGCCTCCAGAGCCAAGCAGTCAGTAGGTGTCCCCTGGGTAGCAGCCACAAAGATGAGGGCACCAGATGTACGTCAAAGCTCCCTTCTCAGAAAGACTGTGCTCTAGAGCATGGCAGAGGGAGAGGGCAAATAGGGGACCCAGCTGTCTTTGCCCCTGGACAGGGTTCCAGCAAACTCTTACATGTGTGTCTTAAATTAGATGCCCCTCCTCAGCCTCACACTTTAGTGTAAGCAGGTGAGCCTCCTTCCCTTTAAATCTGAGCATGACCAGAGTCCTCTGAGCTGAAAACTGACGCAGGTAAGTCCGATTACATGGACCCTTTAAGAGCTGTCTGCAATACCACTACAACCTTGTGATGCTCAGGGCTTGAGTCTGCTGGTGCTCAGAGTTAAAAGCATTAAGGGTTCATCTCTCAGGTGCAGGTCTTAAAAATTGAGGTACCCAATGTAGGGTTCGAACCCTTGGCCGGCCAGCCCATAGGCGGGAGAAAACTCCAAACCTGGACCTTCTCCCTGAGGAGTCAAGGGTTCCTTGGGGTTTGTGGCAAGATTGTCTTCCAGCAGCCCCCTGCAAGCTTTGGTGTGGTTTCCTTCTCATTTGCCTTAGGTGTAGTCATCACGCAGCCAGCCTGTAGGTCTCATTAAGAGGAAGTTATTCCTTATATAGCTGTAGATTCAGGGTGTCCATAGAAGAAGGTGAATTCGGGATGTTATGTTGCCATCTTGAACCAGAACCTGCATCAATATGTTTTGTAAGCTTTTCCAAAAATCCTAAAGTACAGCCACGGACGAGAGTAATTTTGCAGTAAATGAACCTGGTTTAGGTTCCCCAAACCAGGGTTCGGCGCATGACTTAATGGCCTAATCAAATAAAGGAAATCATTTAGATTCCAGCCTCAGGAGTCAGGTTTGCTCTATGTCCTCCTGCTATGAACAGGAGATTTTTCATACAGACTGCAGCACAGATTGTCTGTGCAACATGGCTAAAAGCAACCTAAGAAAGAATTAAGCACTAAGAGGAATAGAGAAGAACCTGAGGATCTGATGATATTGAGATGCTGATTATACTGTGCATACGGCCTTGCCTCTGATCTTTGAATGCTGTGGTTCTTGACCTCCCCAGAGTGTCATCGAAATGAGAAAAAGATTTTCTTCGAGTTACCCGGCCCTGCCTCTGCAGTGCTTACAGGAGTGTGCACAGCCTCTTGTACTGAATATAAAATGTGAAAGGAAGCAAAGAAGAAAAAAAGGGACAAGGAACCTAATTTTATGAGTTATTAAATTTAAAAAGGAGAGTCCAGGTAGAATTACGGAGAAATAAACATGTTTTTCAGTGACCTATGGATTTTTCTGTGGAGGATTAGTGCTGCAGATGGTGGGATTATTGTGTATTTGACTTGACTTGTATACATTTTCTATATTTGCTTAATATTCTGAAAATTCGTGTGCGATTATCTAAAGAAAATGTTGCATGGTGACCTCCGGCTATGACATCATCTAACTTGAGCGTGTGATTTTACTGACACATATAAAAATTACAAACACTCTCGTACTTAATTATAATTACAAGCATGTTCATGATTAGTAACTTTAAGCATTGAAGCATAATAATCTACCGTCATTTCAGTAACAAAATAATTAAAGAAAAGATCCACAAATAACTTATGAAAAGTAATGTAAATTTTGGTCATCTGGATTTTGGGGGAAAAAAACCCAAAAATAGTATATTTAAAATTTTGTGCCACTACACAGTCCCTGGCAGAGTATTTTCTCCAAATGAACTATCTAGGATTAGGGGTAGGGGTTTCTTTAAGAGTTGGGTACTGGGGTATATATTCAATATGGAATGAGTATGCATTCAAAATCATGAGTCTGCACATAAAATGAGGCACTTAGAATTTTAAAGAAGTCTTAAATAAAGGTTTTATCAATACATTAAGGATGGCCAAGGAAGTAGTAAATTTATGCACTATAAGCCTTTCTAGTAATTATAGATTAGGGAAACCATGTGATTATTTGTAGAACCAAAGACTCACAATTTTGAATAATCAGGCATTGCAGTGAGTATGACTACTCACTGGGTAGTCATAAAGCATGATGCATTAAGCAAATGAAAAGCATAAGCAAACACAGTTCCATCATTTTGGCAGTTAATTTTTTCCCAATAAATAGGGATATATCGTGACACAGATATAGATCTATGTTAGGACAACAATGAAATATTAACATACCAATCAAATGAATGCTTGAAGTAGTTGTTTAAATAATCTTATAGCTTGCTGCATCATACACAATTTCTGAAGAACGGAATTCGGGTAGTGAAAGAATACGTTGGTTTACATAAAACTCACAAATTTAATACCTAAACTTGTAAATTGGTAATGAAGTTAGCCCAGGCTTCCAGTTGCCTATTTCCTCCTCTATTAGAAACCATTTCTCTCATTGAAAGGCTTTGATTATGTTTGCTGTGCTTGTTTATATGTAAAATCACAGTATAATTTGTGGGTACAAAACTGACTTCAACTATTGAACAATGTATTTGAAAAGAACAAAAGATATCTAAGTGCCCTTAGCTTTTTGTATAAGCATTCATAGAAAAATGTTGTTCTGACTCCTGGCATGAATAGACAATCTCCCTCTCAAAAATCTACTTACAAAACTGGCCAAATGACCAAAATAAGCTATTTGGGAGCTCTGGATTTTGACCAAAGCCATACAACAAACTGAGAAGTTTTTCTTCATGAGACTACTGAACTTAAGCTAAGAACAGTGAAAAAGTATGCCCAATAGACTGTGGCTGTTTTGCCCACGGCTGTCCCAGAAGTGCCTTGGTTCTGTTGGCATAGTAGTCAACATGAGGTAGGATAGGCCATGAAAACCAGCACCTTCACAGTCACTTGGAAAACATCTCACTTGATCTGGAACATTGCCAGTTCAATTGGCAATCCCGGTGGCGACTAAAGAAAGGCCAGTGGCTCCATCAGCCACAGAGCCAAGTCCCCCTTGGGGGCAAACAATAGACTAGAAGAGTATAGTGGGGTTTAGCAGGGTGCTTTAGAAGTTGCAATAGCCATAGGAGTCTAGGGGACTTTATAAGCTGTCCACATATTCCTGATTGATAGGAATCAGTGTGCATGCACAGCACAGGCAGAAGTATTAAGACACCCAGATATCCCTGGCAAAAGATAGTTTGTGCATGTACACAGGTGGCATGAACGAGTTCATCAGAAGTAACAGGTAGGGAAGCTTTAAAATGAGCGGACATTTAAAATCTGTCTCCAGGAGCACCTGGGTGGCTCAGTCGGTTAAGCGTCTGACTTCGGCTCAGGTCATGATCTCGCAGTTTGTGAGTTCGGCCCCCACATCGGGCTCTGTGCTGGCAGCTCAGAGCCTGGAGCCTGCTTCGGATTCTGTCTCTCTCTGCCCCTCCCCTGCTTGTGTGCGCTCTCTCTCTCTCTCTTTCTCTCTCAAAATTAAATAAACATTTAAAAATAAATAAATAAAATAAAATATCTCTCCAGACCACACATAGGTTCAACAGTAGGGGTTAGAAAGTTTACTGGCTATAGGTCCTGGAGTATATCCTTTTACCAATCTTAAGATGAATCTGAAACTATTCAAACACAGCAGCATGGAATAACAGGAATCCAGACTTAAAGATAAAACAACACAAATCAGAGCGGAGAAGTAACTAGGCGTACAATGCAGGCAAGACAGGCTTCATAAGTATGTCCAGACATGTTACAAAACAAACAAACGAAATGACACAACACTCAGTGGAAAAAGTCAGAATTCAGAGTTGCTCCAGTAAAAATCAAAATGCTCATTAATATGCCAAAAAAAATTAAACACAAAAAAATAAAACAATATACTATGATCAGTACTTAGAAGAAGAAAAAAAAAGTCTATATGTTTCTTCTGACCACGGAGATGTGCGACTCAGCCAAGACATCAAGGCAGCTTTTATAAATATGTTTGAAGAGTTACAGAAAATAATATCTAAAGAATTAAAGTAGAACAACAATAATTCAACAAATTGAGAGTCTCAACAAGCATAGAAATGATTTAAAATTTAATTGGAAATTCTGGAGTTAAAAAGGCATAATGGTTAAGATAAAGAGTTTAACAGAAAATTTAAGAGGAGAAGAGAAAGAAACCATGAACTTGAAGATAAGGCAAACTGATTTATATGATCTGAAGAACAAGGAGAAAGAAGATTAAATAAAAACGAACGAAACTTCAGAAACCTGTGAGAAAATTGCAAGCAGAGGAAAATACGTGAAGTTGAGCCACAGGAGGAAAGGAGAAAGAGAAAAAGGAGGAAAAATACATGAAGAAATATTAATTCAAACTTTACAAGTATTATAGAAAACTTCAATCTACAGATTTAAGAGGCCAAATAAGTCCCAAATAAAGACATAATATACAGACACATCAATCAAACTGTTGAAAACCAAAGAAAAAGAGAAAAACTTGGTAACAGCAGGAAATAAATGATCAATCATATACAACATGATTAATGTCTGACAATGGAAATAACAGGCAAAAACCAGTGTTTTATATTCAAATTGATGACAAAAATATTGTCAACCAAGAATTGTATAACTGCTAAAACTCATCTACAAAAATGAAGACAGAGTATATAGACATTCTCAGGGAGAAAGAATCCCAAGGAAATATGTTACTACCAGACCTGACTTATAAGAAATACTAAAATAAATCCTTTAGCCTAAAAGGAAAAAGTGAAATAGCAATTAAAGTTGACAGAAAGAAATTTTAAGATTTCTGGGATGGTAATCCAGAGTGGGTTTATATAAACTAATCTATAAATATATATTCTCATTTCTTCTATTTAGTTATTTAAAATCATAAGATGATATGAAATAAAAATTATTATAGTGTATTTTGGGATTTATTAACATAAAGATATAATATATGTTATTTATATTATGAAATAACAAAGGAGGAGGGGAATGAGGAAATATAGCAAATTTTCTGTATTTTATCATAAGGAGGCTATTATAGTTGTGAAGTATATTTTAACAAATTAATGCACACAGTGCAATCCCTAGGACTTAGGAGAGCGAGATTTGACCCACAAATCAGATTTGGCCCATAGTCAGTTTTATATCTAAATTTTTATTGAAAAATAACCATGCTTTTCCTTAATATATTGGCTGTGCCTACCTTTACACTACAATGGAAGATATGATCAGTTGCAATAAAGAACATATGGTCCACAAAGTCTAAATTATATATTATGTAATCCTTTACAGAAAAAAGTCTTCCAGCCCCTACCATAGATGAACACTAAGAAAATGATTCAAAATAAGGTAGTAAAAATATAAACAGATAAAAATCAGACTAAAAATGCTTAGCACAAAAGGAGATATTAAAGGGGAACAGAGAAGCTGAAAAGACATGAAATCGTCACAAAATAAGTAAAAAATGGTAGGCAAATAGAATATGATATTAACATGAAATATGAATGGACTAAATACCCTATTCAAGAACCAGACTTGTCAGTCCTGATTAAAAATCAAGTTGCAACTATACTTTGTCAATAAGAAACACATCTTCAATTCAAGGACATAAATAGATTGGGAAAGAAAAAATAACAAGCGATACACCATGCAAATAGTAACCATCAGAAAGCTGGACTGGTTTTATTAGCATCAGACAAAATAGGTTTTAAAACAAGAAATTCTCTTGTAATCAAGAGAAAACAGTGATGTTCCATAATGATAAATTTGTCATTATACACAAAAACTTAAAAATTATACAATCATATATACTTAACAGAGTCCCAAAATATGAGGTCTTCAACTATCCTTTCCAAACAATTAATCAAACAAGATTAAAAAAAAAAAAAAGAAATCTGTAGAAAACTGGGAAACATCAATGAATTTTACCTGGTGGACACTTTAAAAACTCCATCCAATGATTAAAGATGGACATTCTAGTTTTTTGATAATTTTTTTGATAGTGACTTACTTTTGAAAGAGAGAGCGTGTGCCTGCATGTACATGCATGAGCAAGGGAGGGACAGAGAGAGAAGGAAATAGAGGATCTCAAACAGGGTCTCGCTGACAACAGAGAGCCCTAATTTTTTTTAAAGTCCACATGGAAAATTCTAATGGTAGATTTTATCCAAGTATGCTAAAAAAGACTTATTAAATGTAATAAAGATTAACATCATGTAAAGTATATTCTCTGGCAATAAAAAAAGGAATTAGAGATCCACCACAAGAATAAAATTGGGAAACCATGAATATTTAGAAATTAAGCAAAACAGTTGTGATAATGCATACGTCAAAAGGAAATTACAAATAAAACTTGAAAAATAGTTTTTTTCTTGAATGAAAATGAAACAGCATATAGACCTTACAAAATGCAGCTAAACCATATTTAGAAAAAAAATTATATTTTTAATACTATATCAAGAGGGGCGCCTGGGTGGCTCAGTCGGTTAAGTGGCTGACTTCGGCTCACGGTCCGTGAGTTCGAGCCCCGTGTCACGCTCTGTGCTGACAGCTCAGAGCCTGGAGCCTGCTTCCGATTCTGTGTCTCCCTCTCTCTCTGACCCTCCCCCGTTTGCTCTGTCTCTCTGTGTCTCAAAAATAAATAAACATTAAAAAAAAATACTATATCAAGAAAGAAAAAAGGTAAAAAGTTTCTAACCTAAGCTTTCATTTAAATAACTAGGAAAGAACTCAACTAAACTCCAATCAAGCAAACAGAAGGAAATAATAAATTCTAGAGCAGAAATTAACAACAACAAACACGATAGAAAATCAATGAAACCAATGTTCATTCATTAAAAGGATTAAAAAAAAAAAAAAAAAGGAACGACACGTGTAGACTGTCCACAAAAGTAGAAAAGAAAGAGCAAACGTCACTGCTAACTTTTTACTGAAAGCAAAAGGTTTGTCAGGGGCAATTAAAACAAGTGAATGTCAACAAATTAGACAATTTAGATGAAGTAAATGGTATCTAGAAAGACACAAACTATGCAAACTGACTCACTAAAGAAAATCATCTAAGTAGATTGTTACTTTTTTTAAATTTTTTAAAAAATGTTTTATTTATTTTTGAGAGAGAGAGAGACAGAGCTGAGCAGGGGAGGGGCAGAGAGAGAGCGAGGCACAGAATCCGAAGCAGGCTCCAGGCTCTGAGCTGTCAGCACAGAGCCCGATGCGGGGCGCAAACCCACAGACTACGAGATCATGACCCAAGCCGAACTCGGACACTTAATCAACTGAGCCACCCAGGCGTCCCAGTAGATTATTACTTATTATGTTACTCGTTAGTAACTAAAGTCTTCCCACAAAGAAAGCCTACCAAATAGCTTCACTCAGAATTCTATCACATATTAAATAATTAACCGTAACGTTCACAGTCTTTTAGAAAACAGTGGAGAACACTTCTCAACTCTTTCTAGATTCCAGGACACTGTAATAACAAATCAGACAAAAATGTCACAAGAAAAGGATACTATAGAACGTCATTCCTCTTGAACACAGACACAAAAGTCCTTAACAAAATATTAAGAAACCAAATTTAACAACTTATTCAAAAACTTACATATCATAACCGAGTCAGGAATGCAAGGTTAATTTAACATCCAAAAATCAATGTATTAAGTGACAGTAACAGAATAAATGATAAAAAACATGTAATCACCTCATAGATGCAAACAAATTTTACAAAATCCAGTTCATGACAAAACAACCTCTACAAACTAGGACTAAAATAGAAATTATACAACTCATGAGGGGCATCTCTGAAAAGCCTAAGATTAACATCATACTTAATATGAAAGAGTCAATTTTTCTCCTTAAATTCAGGGCAAGGTAAGACTATCAATTTTCATCACTTATATTCAACATTTTGCTTTAGGTCTAACCAATGCAATAAGGCAATAAATGAATGAATGAATGAACGAATGAATGAATGAATAATTGAATGCATGCACCCAGATTGGAAAGGAAGGAATAAAACGATCTTATTTGTAAATAACATGACACCTTATGTAAAAAATATATAATCTACAATAAAACTACAGAACTACAGTAAAACTACAGAATCTACAATAAAACTAATAGAACTAATAAACAAGTTTAGCAAGGTCATAGGTTAAAAAGATCAGCATGAATATAAATTGTTTCTATATTAATAACATTAGAAACAAAAATAAAATTTAAAAATGCCATTAGCAATAGCAACCAAAATTAAGATATATCTAGAAATAAATTAACCAAAAAATTAAAACTATACACTGAAATCCATAAAGCTTTGCTAACAAATATTAAAGCAGATCAAAATAAACACAGGGATACTCCACAGTCATGGAATGAACACTGAATGTTGTTAAGAAGGCAATTCTCTGCAAATGTACCTATTTTTTCATTGCAATCTCTTTCAAAACCCCAGTAGGCATTTACAGTATCATAGAAATTGACAAACTAAGCATAAAACTTACATGGAAATGCAAAGGAGCAAATGGTGAAAATAATTTTTGTAAAAGAAGAACTATTGTGGAAGATGTACCGTACTCAATTTTGAAACCTACAATAATGCTACAAAAACCAAGGCAGTGTGGTACCATCGAAAGATTTAATATGAATCATTGAAACTGAGAGTTCACCAGTAAATCTTTACATTTATTTTCAAACAATTTTTGACAAACTTGCAATGACAATTCAATGAATGAAAGAAAGTTCCTTCAACAATTGGTAATCTATATATATGTATACATATGCATATATGCATGTACATATACATATGCAGGCACATATATGAATATATGTAAATAGAAATATATAAACATATATAAGCCCTTACCCTCACACCATAAAGTATATTAACTCAAAATTAATAAAAGACCTAAAGGCAAAAGTGAAAATTATAAGACTGTAAGGCTTAAACACACACACACACACACACACACACACACACACACACACACACAGAGGAGAAAACCTTTATGACATTAAATTAGGCAAAAATGTATTAGACACACATCAAAACTGATGGTGTTGCAAGTAACAACTGACTCCAAAAGGACATTAGCAACCTTTTCAAGATGATGGACCTGATCTAAAAATTTATTGAAATGATTGCTGCACACCACTATAAATTTACTAAAAATGTGTGAATGGTCCATTACATAGGTGAATTTTATGGTACATAAATCATAACTTAAAGATGTTAAAAATACTAGGGAATGAAAGTTGAAGAGATATATCTCAGAATGTTCTATGAAATATGCCTAGTCATCATGATATGAGTAATCAAGTATTGGAAAATTAAATTGATTTGAATTGATTGTTGTCCTCAAAAAAGAAAAAAAAAGAATATTCATTATTACTCTGAACAAGTTAGGATATGGGGCTTCTGTTTTAGGAATATCCTGTATAATAAAATACGAATTTGTGGAGAGGTAAAATGATCTAAATAAGCTGAGTGCCAGAAAACTTTCCTTCAGATATCCTGCCCTGGATGATAACTCGAAAACATGCCAATCAGATGAGGGAGGAATAAATAGAGGATGCAACAATGATACTACCCAGAGCTGCCAAATTGAACACAGATTAATTCTTTCCGCATCTTTTCTTCTTTGTAGCCAAAATATGTGTTTGGATGTCTCACCGTGCATTTGCAATCTGTCAATCAGCAAAAGCCAGCAGCACATCAGGGAATATATACAGAGGTTAAGCCAGAGGCAGAAAAGATGGTCATTTCATTCTGATAAAATTTCTGTACTTCGAAACATGGTGTCAATGCTGAATTTCCAAAGTTCGTGTCACTAATAACTAAATTGCCGAATCCGTATTTTCCCCTTTAAATTGGCGATAGCTATTGATAATTTTAATTTAAATATACTTATGTATTTGGAGGAAAGTCCAAGAAAAAATGTGGTACTGGAAATCTCCTGAGTCACTACTACTTTCAAATTGTGAATACAGACGACATTGTAAATAACAGAGATGTATAATTTGTAGTGATTCTCCAAAATTTCTTTTTCTAAGGAACTCAAAATAGTATATCCCAGGAGTACAAGAGTTGAATTACTATAATCTACATAGGAAACCAAGGTGCCTATAATTATCGAATTAAAAATTCAGAGACAGGGGCGTCTGGGTGGCTCAGTCGGTTAAGCGTCCGACTTCTGCTCAGGTCAGGATCTCATGGTTGGTGGGTTCAAGCCCCGAATCAGGCTCTGTGCTGAAAGCTCAGAGCCTGGAACCTGATTTAGACTTTGTGCCTCCCTCTCTCTCTCTGCCCCTATCCTGCTCGCACTCTCTCTCTCTTTCTCAAAAATAAACATTAAAAAAATTTTCAGAGACAAAGCTGAAAGTCTTAAGTTAGTTGAAACACCCAAGAACCTTAAGGTTTTTATGATACATAATAGAATATGTAGGCCTAAGAAGATGTCAACTTTTATTTCCTAATTTGAACTTACCTTTCATAGTTTTTCTTTTTTAATTTTGGTTGCATAGTAATTAATATAATTTTGTGAAGTCCTTTCATAGTCCATCCAAAGCAATTCTTCTAGGAAGGAAACAATTTTATTTCTGACTTTTCTGCTGTATTGGCAGTCATCCATTTTCATAGAATCCAACACTAATGTGTTATTAGTATATGTAACCCAACCAACCTTCCAACTTTCAATTTAGTTGTTAAAAAGTATGTTACTTAAGAAATAGCATGGCCAAATTACACCATTAAGGAAAAGGGCTTGACTCCAGCTAAAGTCACATGTGGTTTTGCTGGCCCGTGTTCATGGTGCCAGCCTCTTGACCTGCTAGAAACTTCCTAACACTTCATGGGATTAGTGTTTGTTGAAAGTAGACAGGCTTCCAGCTGGTGATTTTTATAGACTCAAGAATACCATTCTTGGGGCGCCTGGGTGGCGCAGTCGGTTAAGCGTCCGACTTCAGCCAGGTCACGATCTCGCGGTCCGTGAGTTCGAGCCCCGCGTCAGGCTCTGGACTGATGGCTCGGAGCCTGGAGCCTGTTTCCGATTCTGTGTCTCCCTCTCTCTCTGCCCCTCCCCCGTTCATGCTCTGTCTCTCTCTGTCCCAAAAATAAATAAATAAATAAAAAAAAAAAACGTTGAAGAATACCATTCTTCTTCACCAGTGTGGACAAGACAGTCTTGTTTCCTAAAATTCCACTCCAGTCACCTAACCAATATCAAACTAGAATTTAACATTGCATGGTTCTATATCTTCACTCCTTGGGATGTGATCTGATTAAGACAATGTTATGGTTTGAACTGTGTCTATCAAAAAGATATGTTTCAGTCTTAACCCCTAGTTCACATAAACATGACCTTATTTGGAAATAAGGTCTTGCAGTAATAAGTTGATATAAGGTCGTTAGCATGTACTAAATTTGTAACAGCAGCCCTGAAAACCAATATGTATTTTGGTATCAGGAAGTGGGGCGCTGCTCTAACAAACAATGAAAACCTTGGAAGTGATCTTGAAGCTGGGTGAAAAGTAGACGCTGGAAGAGTTTGGAGATATTTAATAGGAAAAAACCTAGCTTGCCTTGACAAGACTGTTGGTAGAAATTTAGATGTGATTCTGGTGACGGCTCAGGAAGAAAAAAAAAAAGGAAAAGAACTGGAGAAAGAGCTTTCTATTTTCTTAGAGACTATATATATCATCATGAACAAGAATACTGATCAAAATCTGAACATTACAGGTGGTTCTGATGATATCTCAGACAGGGATGGTGGGCATGTTTTGTAAAATAAAGAAAGACAGTCCTCATTATAAGGTGGCGAGGGTCTTGGCTGACTTACGTTCCACTGTTCTGTGAAAGCAGAACTCGTAAGTGATGAATGTGGACATATGCCTGAGAAGATTTCCAAGCAAAGTATGAAAGGTGAAGCCTTCTTTCTCCTTGATGCCTACAGGTAATTGTGAGAGAAAAGAGATAAAGTGAGGAAGAAACTACTAAGAAAAAAATAACCAGCATTGATGACTTGGAAAATTCCCAACACAGCCAGATAGTCTCAGTGTCTCCTCGGAGATGGGTGGAAGGCTGTGGGGGCACAAGCATTTTCTAAAGAGACTAGTTGTGATATTCTTGGATCCCATCAACCATCTCATCAGAAGCCAGGAATAGGTATGCAATTATCTGTGGAGAACTTTCACCTGATGGCTTGACCCTTGCCATCAATTGCACAGTAGATAGACAAGGTTTATGAGAATTTTATACCATCAGAAACATTTCCAGCCTGGTCTGAAAAAGACAGAGATGGGACAAGGCAAAAGAAGAATGGCTCTGAGGCCCAAACCTCAAAAAAGATTTGAGTCAACATGACCTCCTCAGGTCAAGAGAAAAAACACTGAAATGCAGGTGATTACTCTCAGACCCGGAAATCTAAAGTAATTATTCCTGCTAAGTTTTGGACTTGCTTGGTACCCATAACACCTTTCATCCTTCTAATTTCTCTCTTTTAGAATGGAAATGTCTACCCTATGCCTCTCCCACCATTCCATTTTGGAAGCAAGTGAATTGTTTTGTTTTATAGGTTTACTGATGCTAAAATATACTGCCTGGGATAAACTATATCCCAGGCCTCTTTCAAAACTGATTTAGATGATTACAAAATGATATTTGGGAGCTTTTTAGTTGATTAGATACAGGTAAGGTTTGAGACCTAGAATTGACCCTGAATTTGGTTAATGCTTTTTGGGGTGTTGGGATGGGTGAATGTATTCTGCACATGGGAAAGATATAATGTTTAGAGAGCAAGAGAGTGGACTGCTATGGGTTGAATTCTCTCCCCAGCAAATGTTAAGTTGAAGTTCCAACCCCAACTACCTGTGAATGTTGACCTTATTTGGAAATAGAATCTCACAGTTGCAATCAAATTAGGATGTCAATAGGTGTGCCCTAATTCAATATGATTAGTAGCTTTAGAAGATGAAAAAACACCACATGAAGACAGGGAAACTCAGTGGCACACCAAGTAATGATAGATTTAGACACTGCAGTGATGTAGCTGCAAACCGGAGAAGCCCAATGATCCCTGATCCCTGGCCACTGTCAGAAGATGGGCAAAGGCAAGAGAAAATTCTACTCAGTCTCAGCAGGATCATGACCGTGCTGACACCTTGACTTTGGACTTCTAGTCTATAACCCAGTGAGAAAATAAATTCCTGTTGTTTCAATGCACCAATTTGTTGTACTTTTTAACAGCATCCTATGAAACTATACAAGCAGTTAACACACAGAAAGGGAAGATGCCTGGGTTGCGCTATTCAGTTTTCTTGTCAAAGAGACTGAGTCTGAAGAAATTATTAACTGTGTGAACCATAATTTAGAATTTTATACCTTTCCTTGGTCTCTTCCCCCATCAGTTGTAAAAATAATATTATTTATTGAGTGTCTATATGTCAGCGTTATGTTAAGTAATTTATATATATCCTCATTTAATAATAAAACATTTTTGATGGTAGTTACTATTATTTCCTCATTCACAATGGAAGATCGTCAAGGATATATTACTTGACCAAAAGAAAGAAATCCATGTCTGTCTGAATCTACAGCTCAAGCTCTTAACCATGATGCTAACCTGTCATTTTCTGTTTAATTTTCTGATATTGGACTTTCAAAAATGTACTCAAAAGTGAAATTATACACATAAAACTAGGGAGCCCACCTTGCTATACTTTTTCATAGTTTAAGTTTCTAGGAATCATATAAATATTAGCAAGGAAATAATATTTTTAAAAATTTAAGTATTTTTATTATTAAAAATTTTCTAATGAAGTATTCTCAGATATGTGATAAATATACAGTACATATAGTACTTATAAGTCTCTTTTGTCTTGTAATTCCCAGTGTAGTTAACATACAGTGTTATGTTAGTTTCAAGTGTACAATATAGTAATTCAACAATTTTATACTTTACTCAGTGTTCATCATGACAAGCCTACTAACCCCTTTCACCTATTTCACCCATCCTCCCACCCACCTCTCCTCTGGTAACCATCAGTTTGTCCTCTGTATTTAAGAGAAGTGTCCATTGATAGATGAATGGATAAAGAAGATGAGAAATATACAGAAATATTTTTCAGCAATGATATCATTTTTAATGGAATAGAACAAATACATCAGTTCTTACCATTTTAATATTTTATCACTGACATTTATGTCTACCAGAAGACAGAAAATTTATCAAGTGAAGCTTTACCCTATATATTTCTGAATAATTCCTCTCACTTTAATTAGTTCCAGGATGTTCTCCTGAATTCAAAGTTAATTATCTCTTAAATGAAGTTTGTGCATATGCGGTGGATAAAAAATAGATATAGGGGCACAGGGGTGGCTCCGTGAGTTAGATATTCAACTCTTGATTTCGGTTCAGGTCATGATCTCACATTTCCTGAGACTGAGCCCCACACTGGGTTCTGTGCTGACAGCATGGAGCCTGCTTGGGATTCTCTCTCTCTCTCTCTCTCTCTCTCTCCCTCTCTGTCTGTCCCCTACTTGCACTCTCTCTCCACCTTAAAATAAATAAATAAACATTAAAAAAATTTATCTCTAGATTCTTCCACATTGTTCCCTCAGGAGTTGGGATATAGATCCCATCCATCTGAAGCTGGGCAATCTCTGTGACCCCTTTGGATAGTAGAACACAGAGTTAGGTACACTGTACCCATTTCTGTGACCAGGCCTTAAAACATTGGTTGCCTCCACTTCTTAGCTCTTGGAATGCTCTCCCTTGGATTCCTGAAATTTGATGTAAGACAACTGCCCAGCTAAAGAACTATATGCAAAGTCTAGGCTTCATAAAGGGGGTGCAAGTGTTTCAAAAAGAGGGTGTAGTTTCTAGCCATTCTTGCCATGGTACCAAGCAGTACCAGGAGTAGAGTCTTTTTGGACTCTGTAGCCCAGTTCAGCCACCAACTGAACACATTGTAACCACAACTGAGAACAGGTGGAGCAACACAGTTACCCATTTAAGCTCTACCTGAATTCTTGAAGCGCACTGTCATTAGATATAATAACATGGTGGTTGTTTTAAAGCATTAGATTTGAAGGGTAATTTTGTTATTTGGCAAGAGACAACCTGAACAGGTTACTCAAATGTATCTTGCAGAAT
The DNA here is from genome assembly GCF_023721935.1 of Panthera uncia. Taxonomy (NCBI): domain Eukaryota; kingdom Metazoa; phylum Chordata; class Mammalia; order Carnivora; family Felidae; genus Panthera; species Panthera uncia. The sequence continues at coordinate 79,267,266 of NC_064812.1, forward strand.
GGAGTCAAAGCCATTTTAATTTTTTTTTTTCAACGTTTATTTATTGTTGGGACAGAGAGAGACAGAGCATGAACGGGGGAGGGGCAGAGAGAGAGGGAGACACAGAATCGGAAGCAGGCTCCAGGCTCCGAGCCGTCAGCCCAGAGCCCGACGCGGGGCTCGAACTCACGGACCGCGAGATCGTGACCTGGCTGAAGTCGGACGCTTAACCGACGGCGCCACCCAGGCGCCCCTTAATTTTTTACTTCTATCTTAAATCTCTAAGATGGAGGCCCTGGTCAGTCTGCTTTCATGAAATTTGTCTAGTGAGTCTCGCCATATGGTCTCACCAGCAATTTGCAAGTGCATGACTGTGTGTGTTACCTAACTTAATAGTTTTATTCCTAACAGGAAAAAAATACAGATTTGATTTATAGTCACATTTGCTTACAAGAAAGTAGCAACATGTTTTTCGATTTTAGTGCATGAGGCATTTCCAATCTAGTTTCCAAAACAGAAAAAGTTGACAAAAGAAAAGCTATTTTTCATCTTAAAATGATGGGAGCAATGGCTAAAGAACTATTTAACCTCATCTTGATTTCCAAAAAGTAAAAAGCACAAGGGTTTCCTTCACTTGGGTAACCTCTACAAAGCTCTTTCTCATATTCCTCAGTAGTATATGTTTTGTTTTGCTTGCTAGATTTTATAGAGTCAATTACTTATAATACCTTATTAACTACTGTGATGATTATACTTCTACTATGATGATATCCATTCATTATTTGTTATTTTACCACACGTGTATTGAATATTTTCTGTTTTCGGTATTTTACCGGGGGTACAAATCCCACAGTGATTCCACAAATGGTCACGAGAGAGGAGACGGACAAGTTAGGAACCAGCTGCCTCCCATCTAACGTGTTCCAAGGAGGCACCCACCCAGGGCCAGGGTGGGAGGGCCGGGGAAGGACAGCCTTGGAGCACACGTGCTGGAGGAAACCGACCACAGACTACCTTTGAAAGGAGAATCTAAAGGAGTCAGAGCAAGGGAATGTGGAAATGACAAATGTTCTCCTCAACCAAACTTTAGTCATGTTCTTAGGAGACCTGAGCCCTCGGCGTACCTAGGCCCAGCCGTGGGCTTCTGTCTCCAACCCTGCAGAGGTCGGTTTTAGCAAGAACCCTACTAAGTCAGTGTGGAGAGGACCCTCACCCTTGAAATCTGTTCATTCTGGATACCTGACCAAATTTCTCCACCCCACCATCCTCCTGGGAGATCTGGTCACTCCAGCCTGCCTTCAACAAGAATCCTGTCAGGCTAATTTAGTAGAAATCCCCCTTTGCCTCTAATGTTTCCTCTTAGCAATTTTCTGTCCCCGGGGCTCCACTGCTGCTTGACCATACATCCCACTTGTCCACACTGCATTCAGAACCAGGCCCAGTTCTACAGTGAGGTCTCTTCTCCTAGTGTAGGAGTAGAATCTGTTTTATTACATTAGCTACTGTCCAGCTCTGGTTTACTTTGACAGTTGTGGTGCCCACAGATTGTTTAGAATGAGAGTCATCATCAGACACCCGGACCTGTGGCCCAGGACCCCAAATGTGCACTTTTCAAAAAGCCTGCCTTCACTCTTGGCTGACTGATATGGATTCACTGGTGAGCCTCACTCTTGAGCCAAGACTCCGGATGGCAGCCCACTGGAACACAGCAGGATATTCTTAAAATAATCTGATCCTTAAAATTCTTAGAGCAAAATCCGAGCTGTACTGGAGGCCCAGATTAACAGAGGCTAGAATAGCCCTAAATTTCTCTGTGTGTGAGTGGTTCAGAAGTCAGGTTAGAGTCTCCTGTTTCTCTGTTCATAAGTGCAAGGGTGCCATTACTTAAGAACAGGAGCTTCTTGGCTGACACAACGCCCTTCTCAAACCTCTGCCGACTATATGCTCCACCAGCTGTGTGTTCCTTTTCTCGTAAGCACAATTTTACTAAGGATGATACAGAGTATAAGTGGACTCCTTGGGAAACTTAAGATTTCCTGAAACTGGCTTCTCTAAGGTCTCTCCCTTCCCACACATCTCCTTCTTCCTCCTTTATCCACCTCCCTCTTCCCTGCAGTGCCCTTGAATTCTTTGATATGCACCCCCCCTTTAACATCCCTCCTGCATCCTTCTGTCCACACTGTCAGCCCTACAGCTGCCTCCAGCCACCTGAACCTGCTCCCCCATCAGGATCTCTCCCCCATGAGGTCTCTCCAGGGACTTGGGGACCCTAGCAGCAACCACTGCACGCTGAAAAGAGGGGAAAAGGCTAATCGGAAGTAGACTGGATATTGTGTCCACTCAGATGGGGCCTGGAGACCACTAGATGTCCTCTCCATGTCTCATGTCCTCTCCATGTCTCATGTAGAAGTGCACACACAGTCCACAGCCACCATAAGGTCACACAGCCAAAGAAAATCTTAAAAGTCTCCTGTAAAAATCTCGGTAAAAAACTTTAGCCCTCACATTGAAGAGGTAACCTCAGCTTGTACCATTTGCCATAAATTCAGGTAAAATGTATAAAGTGGCGCAAAGATGAGGGTTTATTACTATGTTTGTCTGGCTCATGGCTCACATTCTAGAATAAAAGCTATAAGAGCTTGGTTTGCATCTATCAGTGTGTCTATGGGCATCAAATATGTATACTATGTATACATGATATATTCTTATCTCCAGATGGTATTACCAAATTTACAAAATGAGTTACAGAGTCTATTCAAACTGGCTTAGATATAGATAGGCACTTATATAAAGTAAACATTCCTTCAATTCCAGAAGTATAGAAACTAACCTGAATGCTTTTCAAGTTCACACAACTTTGGTAAATCTTGGGTAAATAGCATTAGTTTCATAATTTAAGAAAAATAGCTTCATCTTCTGAGTTAGCAATAAGTACTATATAATCATATATACTTATTCTATTTGGGTTTATTAGTGAGATAAATTTATTTATGATTCTAAACTAGATGTTTATGGTTATAAAAATTATAAATTCAACGTATGAACATAAGTATACTAAAGATGCAGTAAAAAAAGAGAATTGCTTAATATCCGTTACCTCATTCATGTCAGGCACAGTAATAAAACAAAAACCCGTATATTTAACTTTTTAGGTTTTTTGCATTTGTGACACTTTTCTAACATGCATATACTGTAAAAAGAGTTAACTGGGAAATAGCTTGAGATGGTGGCTAAGTTTGTTTGATATTATGTTTGACCAAAAAATAAAAACACAAACAAAACAACCAGTCTCCAAAATCTTTCCGTAACATGCACCCTTACACATAGGCTGAATTACATTAAGAAATATGCATTTAGAACATAGATCATGTCAAAGTAAGATAAACTTCTGCAACACAATAACTGAGCATGGATTTAAGTTTAAGTACTTCTGGCATATCATTGTTCTATGATAAAGACAAGCTAAACATATTTATGCCTGTTAATAAACATTGGGGTCTTTTTGCTACGTTGAAAACTGTACTGTGAGGAAGAATAAACCTCTAAAAAAATGTGAGATGGTATAAAATTCACTAGTATGCTACAAACAGAATGCTGATATGTCATAGACACTTCAGAATAGTCTACCTCCTAATGTTCTGTGTCAGATTTACCAACGGTTGGAAACTGTAGCCAATATATTAAGATAAAACTACCAAAAATAATAGGGGAAAGAGTTTTGCATGAAAAGTATTCAAGGAAAATAGGATGTATTTGAATGATATATTTGCATTAAAGGGAAAAGAGTTATTTTGTCCTAAAGTTAAAATGACTGGGTATTTCAGAATGAGACAGAGAAAAATAAAGGAAAAATATACCAACTAAACATAGAAAGTTATAGAAGGTTTGCAGGAAAAAAAAATGTGTGGTGGTCAAGCTGCTTAAGATTTGAATGGATTTATTTAAATTTCTTTTTATGATGTTTAATATAAAAGCACACTGGTAAAAAACTAGAATTTGGGTCTTTTCTGTTAAAATGATAAAATTTTCTTGGATTATTGGTCTTCTAAGAGAGTGTAAAACATTTTTACCTTTTGAGTCACCTTCCTAGAACACGAAAATTATTTGTCTTAGCAGGATAATTTTTTTTCATGCCCTTGATTATTTAAAGAAGTGAGACTACTCACTTTAAAACAGGTAAGGATTTTTACCTTTTTGACAGTCTTGCCTTCCCCAAATTAAGTCCTAAATGAAATCTTCTTGTTCTCAAACTAACACTGATATCATCCAAAGGGTTTCTGGATAATATCAGAGGATTTATTCTTTCACCTTGATATATTAAAAATATGGTTTACTTGATATGCTGAATGACATAAGATATAGAGTAAAATAAGATGATTTAACATTTCCTAGGTTGTATTTATACAGATAAATGTTATCAATGTAGGTATTCTAGAAATTGTGTGACGTTCAGAGAATGTTGTCAATAACCTTCCTGCTCATGATATGTCTTGGTAAAATGTTACCAGTTATAAATCCAGTTATCATTTAAAATGTCATATGCCATAAAAATAACCACATTATCTTGTCAAATGCACTTTTATCAAATCTTTAACCACGGTCATTTTAAGCCTTTTGTCATTCACAGACAGTTATTACTTTACTTTGACACTCTCCTGAAAGTTTTTGCCATTAGCTACAGGCCAGAATGCTTTGTGGTGACGTTGCCTAGGTTACTCTGAGTCTATACCACTGGACTGAGAATTCCCAGAATTCTAGCAGAGAAGCTGATGATGGTTTCATGAAACTGATAACCTAAGATCTAGCAGAACAAGAATTAATTACATAAGGACTCAATGAAGTGATAAAGGATGATTATGGTTTTAGAACATCGATGGTTCTTTCTTGATCTATTTTCTCATCTATTTTCTAAAAAATCCTCCTTCCTCTTTTCTCTTAAGCTACCAATACTTTATAGCAATTTTATAGACTATACCACTATAAACAAAAAGGAAATATTTATATTTCCTCCCTGCTTAATCCTCCAAGATTTGGAAACTCTTATAGAATATTCTTATTTTCATGACAATATACCTATTTGCATTAATTAAATAAGAATTGGTTCTCTTTGCTGCAGGACATAATTTGAAACATTGGTTATATAACCCAGGCTTTGACTAGAAAGTCTATTTGAGAACCATGTGCATAAATCAGTTTTAAGGGACCAGATGGACTTTCCGAAGCTAATGCTTACAAAGCCCTCTTACAAAAACTAGACTGGTACCCGGTTTATAGGATTCCCAGCCTTGTAGGTTACTGAGGAAGGTCACTTCCTGGCAGGCCCAGGAACCTTGGGGGATTTGGCAGATCTAGAGGAGAGAAGAATTCACTTAAACCAATAGGTATGAAAGGTGAAGTCTGGTGGGGAGTTCTTGCTTGGCTTCCTAGACTCTAGAGACTTCTAAGTCTAGTCTGACATTTCTTTTCAAAATGAAAAATTCCAGCAAAGCAGGGTAAGAAAGGCTTGTGTGATGAGTTACCATTCTTGGTACACCTATGTAAATAATCAGGCCAATTCTAAGGAGACCAGATGAGTTTTGTAAACAGAATCAAAAAGAGGGGCAACGGTGAAGGGAAGTTTTATGGAAAGTTTGAATGGAAAAACTGTATCGAATCCTCATGAGGTCTCAACTCTTCTAGCTTCCTCCATTATGTGACTACAACTCTCCGAACAAATGCTTCCAATTTTTCTTTCACCTTCCTTTTGTGGTGTCACTGACAACTAAAACCCAACTGCTCAGATTTTTACTGGGACTGTCTACAGATTTCTGTGAGCTGAAGCTGGATGCTTCCAAGCTCTATTCCAATAAGCATGACTAATCCTGATGTATACGCCATCACCAGGATATTCAAACTGCAAACCAGGAAATCTGTTCCCTTGTCAGTGCTGTCCACACTCCACCGTCAGAACATACTTCCAACCCAACATCTGTAAGTCTTTTCAGCTGGCTGCTCTCTGGACTCAGAAACTGGGTTTCCAGCCACCAATCTTTTTTTTTTTTTCTTTTATTGCCATAGAAATTCTCCTCTTTAAATGGCCAACTGCTCATAAATATCCTTTACCACCAAGTCCCAACAGATGGTTCTTCTGGCCCTTACTGAATAAAAGGCAACTGAACCTGAAAATTGACATACTGCTCAAGTGAAAGAAAAACATATCTTCTTTCTTTGCACAGGAGTAACTGCCAAAGATACCCTCCTTGACCAAATTTTGTTCATGTTCTTCTGAGCTCTCTGCTCTAGGAGGTCCACAATTGGGCGTCCGTCTCTGTCCTGTGGAGCCCAGTTGTAGCAAGAATTCTAAGTCAGTTGAAAGAAAATCCTCACCCTCAATATCTGATCAAAATAGACCTCACCCCTTCAGGTGATGTCTGATCACCCTGGCCTGCCTTCAACAAGAGTCTCATCAAGGCTGTTGCCAGAATCCCCCTTACCCTTGAAATTTCCTGTCAGTAATTTTCCATTCACTCTAGTCCTTGGCTATAAATCCCCACTTGTCCATGCTGTGTTCGGAATTCAGCCCAGTTCTATACTGAGATCTCGTTTCCCTTATTGAAATATTCATGACTTTAATCTACTTTTACCACTTTAACTACTGTCCAGCTCTGGCTTTTCTTTGACAGGGGATGTGCACTAAGCAGAGAAAAGAGCAAGCAGCGAGGAGGAAATAAAGCACAGGAAATCACATCAGGGATTCATTGTGAGGACCGTGGGAAGAAATCAGGTGGAAGGAGAATGCAGCAGAGCTGTGAAAGGAAAAGATTTTCCGATAATGAACTGTATATTGTCACTGGAGAGAAAGAAAAAAAGAAAACACACAGCCAGTCCCACAACCCAGAGATAACCACTAATATCATAAAAAGTATTTATTTTCAGTAGTTACAATATACATTTTTTAGTAATGAATAATTTTATATAGTGTTTTTACTATTTTATTTTTTTTCATAGGGAAATATACTCTTTATTTTTACTACTTTCTTTTTTCTTTTTTTATATAGTATTTTTAAATTGTATTTTCCCCCGTCAAAAAATATTCTATAGAAAATAACTTTTATAATCACTACATATTATATTTTTAAATTCAGACAATTTTAAAGTTCACGGCAAAACTGAGAGGAAGATACAGAGAATTCACATGTACCCCATGTCCCTATACGTACATAGCTTCCCCTGAATATCAGTATCTCCCACTCAGGTAGCACATTTGTTATAACCAATGAACCAAAGTGACACGTCAGAATCACTCAAAGCCAACAGTCTACACCTTAGTGGATTCTTGATTTTGTACATTCTATGGGTTTGGACAAAAGTATAATCACATGTTTGTTTGATTATGGTACCACACATAGTATCTTTATCGTCCTAAAAAGGCACCAAGTTTTTTCTATCCATGCCCTTCCCAAAACTACTCGCAACCACTGAGCTTTCTACTGTCTCCATAGTTTTGCCTTTTCCAGAATGTCTTATGGTTGGAATTACACAATGTGTAGCTGTTTCAGATTGACTTCTTTCACTTAGTCATACGCATTTAAAGTTCCTCCATATATTTTTATAGCTTCATGGCTCATTTCTTTTCAGCCGTGAGTAATAATTTCATCGTCTGGATGTGCAGCAGTTTGTCCATTCACCTACTGATGGACACCTGGGTTGCTTCCAAGTTTGGGCAATTATAAATAAAGCTGCTTGAGATATTGTGGTTTGTAGGAAGAATACATATAAATACAAAATATATTTCTCATCCACATTTCCTGGCTCACAGCTCCCAAAACCCTTGGAATTTCCTAAGTGCTGAGAGTAAAGAAGGTGTATTTTGTTATGTTAATGAGGTAACTTTGGAAAGCACCTATGGTGAGGACTCATTGCCCTTGAAATGAATCATGTGATTAGAAGGTTAGAACTTTTAGTCCTCTCCCCACCCCAACCTCCACTGAGGGGAGAAGAGGCTGATGTTGAATCAATCCCCAATGGCCAATGATTTAATCAACTTGACTATGCAAGGAAGCCTCCATAAAAACCCAAAAAGGATTGAGTTCCTAGTGTGTCAATGACTTTTTTTAGCTACAATACCAAATGTACATTCCATAAAGAAATTGGGTTGTTTGCTTTCTTATTACTGAGTTTTAAGAATTCTTTGTACATTTTGGCTTATAGTTCTTTAAGAGATGAGTCTTCTGCAAATATTTCCTCCCATTCTGTAGCTTGTCTTCTCATTCTCTTGATACTGGCTTCCATAGAATTTTTAAATTTTAATGAAGTCTACCCTATCAATTATTTCTTTCACAAAGTGTACATTTGGTGTTGTATCTAAAAAGTCACTGACACACAAGGACTTCTAGGTTTTTATCCCATGTTCTCTTCTAGAAGTTTTATGGTTTGGGATTTTACATTTATGTCTGTGATCCATTTTGATTTAATTTTTGTGCACTTAGGCAAGGTTCTGTGACTTTTCTTTTTTAGCCTATTCCTGTGATGAATTACATTAATTAATTTTTAAATATTCAACCAGATGTATATACCAGGGATAAATTTCACTTGGTTGAAGTGTATAATTCTTCTTAGACATTGTTGGATTCTATTTGCTAATATTTAGTTAAGGTTTGGCATCTATGTTCATGAGAGATATTGATCTGCAGTTTTCTTGTTACATCTTTGCATGGTCTTGGTATTAGGATAACACTGGCCTCATAAAATGAATTAGTAAGTATTTCCTCTGTTTCTATCCACTGAAAAATATCACGGAGAATTAACATAATTCCTTTCTTAAATGTTTGGTAGAATTCACTAGTGAATTCATCAGGGCCTGGTGCTTTCTGTTTTGGAAGGTAACTAATTATTGCTTCAATCTCTTTAATAGATATAGGCCTGTTCATACTGTCTCTTTCTTTCCATGTCATTGAATTACTTTTACTGGTGTGCTGGTAAATATTGAGGCAAATGTTTGACTAGTAGCATTCTGAAAAAGAGAAGCTGTGATCTGTAGCATGTGAAAGTTTTTCTTATGTAAATATTCTCACATTGACCAATTCCAAGCTACCAACATGATGTCAGTAAATGTAGCTTTAGGAAGAAATGCACAGAACGCGTTCTTGTGATCTGGCATAAGTTTGCTCAAGTACATCACTGAGTTTATTTTAAATAGTATAGCTAAGAGTGCCTGGGTGGCTCAGTCAGTTAAGTGTCCAGCTCTTGATTTCAGCTCAGGTCATGATCTCATGGTTCAGGAGTTCAAGCCCTGCTTCGGGCTCAGTGCTGGCAGAGCAGATTCTGCTTGGGATGACCTCTTTCTTTGCCCCTCCCCTGCTCACTCACTCTCTCTCTCTCTCCTTCTCAAAATAAATAAATAAACATCAAAAAAAAAAAGTTCAATAGTATAGCTAGGCAAAACTTTATTTCATCTTTTCTGTTATTGGATATTTAGTTACATCTTATATATTTCCCTTTATACATAAACTATGTCATTCCAGGAAAATACTGGATAAAATTTACATAGAATATTGATAGTTGTCAACGGTCTGGAAAAAAACAGACCAATTCTAAATCATCGGTAAGATAACATTTTTGCTTCTCCTTCTATTTTGTCAAGAACTGCATTGGATAGATTATACATGGTCATTTTATAAAACCTACCATTTCCATGCACTTTTTTATCAATAATGTTTTAAGTAACAGTAATTGGGAGTGGATTTAGGAAAGACACATGGGGAGATGATGGGACAAAACAGGAGCAAAGAGTAGCTAACATCCACTGGGCAAGAACAAAACAATCAACCAGTCATTCAACAGAAGCACACCCACGTAACCAATGTTGATTGAGCGTGTACTATGTATTAGAGATTGTTTAAAACAGTACTGATGCAGTAGTGAGCTAACAGAAAAAAAATCCTTACTATACATGAGCATCCATTCTGGTAGGGGAGATAGGTAATGAATAAGATCAATGAGTCGCATATAGTATGTCACAAAGTGCTCAGCGTTCCTGGAAGAAATAACTAGAGGAGACTGGGAATTGCCCCACGTGGCAGAGGTCTGGCTGCCGCGTTAGATCAGGGAGTGAAGGGTAGCAAAAAGTACCACCTGAAAATATGCTTCTCTGGTACCGAGTGTTTTGAGCCAATTATGTCAAGAGAAAGTAGGCTCCGGAGAAGCTCTAAAACAGAGTGGAAGTTAGGCTTTTGGAAGCAAGTTTACATTAGAAATAGGATCTGTATTAGAAAGAAACCTATTGTCACAGAGAGCCGTTTCATCTGAGGGACTCTTCTGCAAGGCATGGCAACTTTCATTTAACAGAAATTTCCTCTTCTCACCTTCCCAGGTATTGCCTTCCCCCCTTTGAAGCCCAAGACCCGTATTGGTTCCTGTAGCTCAGGATGGTATACAAACCTCAATCCCTGGATGCCTTTTGAGTCCTGGATCTTTGAGGGAGCTCGAGTGGGTACATACGCAATTAAAATCGTTCTTCTCTTCTCCTGTTTTAATGTCTTTTAGTACAGAGAGGTTTTGGCCAAGAACCAAGAACACTAGAGGGGAAATTACTTTTCCTTCCCTACAGAGTTCAGGCCATGCTCAGTAAGAGTTTGGAGTGCTTAAAAAATCACCACAAGTATCCCTTGGCCTTTCTCATGCCAAACATCTTGGAAACATTTGGAAGGGATTTTTTACTCACTGAAGTGACTACTGTAGTCTGACTTCACAACACTGATGTAGAGAAAAAAATTACAAGTCAGGTGACAAGAAAATCTACAATTAGAGGTGATATGACAGGTAGATAATCTGCCTGAAGATACTTGCAGATAAATGTAAGAGCAAAATTTCTAGAACCCCTCCCTAACAAAGCCACTAATCCCACTGAGCTTGTAATTAGAAGTGCTTCACACCTATTACTTGGGAAGAACAGAAATATTGCTACCTAGACAATCTGTTAAGGACCAAGACTGGTAGCTCTCATCCCTTCACCTGTTTTATGTCTTTCAGCAAACTTTTCTTCATGTGGATGCCTTGGATTCATTTTAGAAGTTTTCCTTTGTTTTTCGTCGGATTTTGTTTGTGTCTGAGAAGTTTTGGTGTGCGTGGACATGATGTGTACGAATATGAAACTCTTAGTGGGATCTTTGGGGAACATTTAAATTTGTCTAAAAGATTCCTGCAGTCATTCATGCAGCAACTACTGACTGAGAACCTGCTGGGTGACAAACCCCTTCAAGCCCTGTGTCTAAGTCCTAGAGACAGAGGAGAAGGACCAGGGCCACGTACACTGCATCATCAGAGGTCTCTTGGGATAAGACTGTGAGCAAGCAAAGCATTAGGAAAGTAGCACCACCAAATGTGCGTTCTGAAGACATCAGGACAAAGACATCAAAATCATAGTGTGCTTTCTCGATCTTTGAGAACAGGAGAAAGATAAAAAAAGAGAGAGAGAAAAGGTTGGTGAACTGCAGATTTTCCTCCAGTGAAGATAATGTATGAATTATGATTAAGGAAATATATTTGGGAAAGTCAAAAAAAACAAATTACAAATTGTTAAAGGGAAGACCAAAAAAGTTTAATGAATTTTAACAACGGGAAGGGTAGTTCGAGAAACCGATTAATTTCACACTGAGCTAAGTAAACAAGCCCATTTGAAATAAAATTCCACATCAGAAATGGAAAGACCTGAGAGAACCATATGGCCTGCAATTGTATTTCGACTAATCTTATTTTCCTAATGGCTTAAAGGTAAATTTAAAGTTAAATTAGGTTCAGAATGCAATTGGAAGTTAAATGTTGTGTGAATTAATAGTTCAATTTTTAAAGTAATAGCATTAGTTTGGATTTTGAAATAAACTGGGGAAAAACCACATGTGTGCAAAATAAGCTTTTCAACTTTGTAAAACCTCATTAAAATTGCTTGCACCAAAACATAACAAGCAAACTAATGGAAGGGGGAAAGCAACAATATGAAGCCCTTTGACATCTTCCAGTAGGAGGCACATTTAGAACAAAATGAAAGATGAATGTGGTTAACAGCAGAATGGCTTTTTACGTCTTTTAAAAAAATAGTAAGAAATAATCAATGAAAGAGTAAGCAATGGTTAATGATATTTATCGTATATATTTACCGTTTTAATCAAATTCATTCTTCTGCTTTTTTTCCAGTGCTGTTTTCCACAAAAGAGTACATTTTCTTTACTACGTTTTTCCTTTTCCATTCAAAGATTTTCCCATTAATTGGTCCATAGGGGTTAGATACCACTAGTGACTAGATAGTTAACAGGTAAACAGTATAAAGTCAACTTACAATTGGGATTATCTGTCATGATACACAAAGGCTGATAGTAAAGTACTTTCATTGTAACCTTGATTATTTTAAGTTTTGAAGCTAGAGCCCCTTCTACTTATCCTTCACTACTGATTTAGAATATAAGGAAATAGAATTATGGACTCTTAAATTCTTACTGTAACGTCCTGTACTACTTCGTGACTGAAAATATTTTCATTGTGATAGCATACAAATGAGCTGAAAAATGTAGGGGGACAAATGGAAAGGAACTGAATCATTATTTTCAAGTTGTCATTGTATTATTATTATAAGTATCATTATTACCTTTGTTTCTCAAAAAATGTTTACCGACTTAAAAAAATATCCAATTATACATACATACATATGTATGCATACATATAAATATATATATTTACACATATAAAAGTATACATACATATAAATATATATATTTATAATTTAATTAATATAATATATATAATACATATATAATAGTCCAAATGAACTCCTTCTTTTGAAAGTACTTCCCATATTGATTAAAAAACTCTCTCTCAAAAATAAATGAGCATTTTAAAAAATAAAAAATAAAATATCATGATCAAATGAAATAGTTAACCCTGCATTTTAGCAGGTAATTTTCCTTTTTTTTTCTTTTAATGCTTTAAAAAAAAAAAAAAGACTTTATTTTTAAGTAATCTCTACACCCAACATGGGGCTCAAACTTATAACCCTGAGATCAGGAATCACATGCTCCACCAAATGAGGCAGCCAAGCATCCCTGACATGTAATTTTCAAATGAACGAATTGGACTATCTTGCATATCTAATAAAATGTGAGAACTTAAAATATTTTTAGATATTGTATTTTCTGTAATTAAAAAATATCTTCTTTCACTAATAATGCCAGGAGGAATTTGATGTTAAGCATCATGCTTTTAATCTTATTTTTGTTTAAGATACTAGAAGAATAAAAACAATAATGATTTTACATTAAAAAGAATCTAGAGGCAAACAAATGGACAATTAAAAAGATTAATAAATAAACGAAAAAAATAAAATGGCAATTTAGCTTGAAGTCCAATTTAATGAAACTGAGTTGCTAGTACTTTCCATGGTTATGACTTACCAAAATAACAGGTTCTAATTACATATCATCTTTAAGAAAAATATGTGACTCAATCATTTCTTTTTGCAGCATCTTATAGGACATTATGATATCCTTTTTAAAAGTTTGTCTTGGGAAATATAGACATATTCAAAAATCATTACGGAATGTTTGACCATAGGATAAATACATGTTGTGCATTTTGCTGCATGTAACCTGGTAGTTTAATTATACATAAGCTGGAATGGATAAATATGATTTTTTTAAAAAATGCTTTAATGTTTATTTATTTTTGGGAGAGAGACAGACAGAGCATGAGCTGGGGAGGGGCAGAGAGAGAGGGAGACACAGAATCCAAAAGCAAGCTCCAGGCTCCAAGCTGTCAGCACAGAGCCTGATGTGGGGCTCAAACTCACGAACTGTGAGATCATGACCTGAGCCAAAGTCAGGCACCAACTGAGCCACCCAGGCACCCCTGATCATGATATTTTAATAAATATTTGTAGGATAATAACCTAAATTTTAAACCTATGGAACTGTTGCAAATACATTTAATTACCCAAATCACTTTATATTTCTCCTTAAATCTGCCTGTTCTACAAACACTTGTTGAAGAATTACTATGTGCTAAGCACTGTCCTAGGCACTTAATATTGCAAAGAGATTCATATTGTAACATTAGGGTAGAAAGGATAATAAATAATAAGTTACTGCCTCAAATTTACGATAGTTATGAAGACAACAGAACATTGATATGGACAAGCATGTGTAGAGACAGACAGTATTTTAGATATGGTGGTCAAAGTAAGCTTCGTGAGAAGGTCATAAACTAAGTGAAATCAGAATAATTTTAAGGAAGCAGTATGTAAAGATCCGATCAGAGTCTTGCAGACAGAAGAGACAGCAATGGATGGCCCTGAAATGGGAATGAGCTGGAAGTGTTCGAGGGCCAGAGAGACATGAACCAAGGAAGAGTGGAGTGGCCACAGAGAAACACTGCAAGATAAAGCTAGAGGAGTGGGCAAGCCCAAATCGTGCGTGGCCATCCAGCCCGCAAGGGAAGTATGCAGTGAGAATCTGTTGTGGGAGGCAGCATACTTCTGGATATGAAAAGATCACTTTCTCTCTAACTCGCAGGTGATGGACTGTGCTGTGGCAAAAGTGATAACGGCAATAAGTGCAAGCAGGAAATTCAGGGGAGGGATGCCGATGCCCATGCGGAGGACGACAGTGGTTTGAACCAGGTGGGAGACATGAGGTAAGGAGACAGGTTTACTATTTGTAGGGACAGAAGGCAGAACTTCCTGATGGGGAGAAGAACGGGAAGAAGGGAAAGGTACATGCATTTTGATGGCTAAGTTCAGGGCCTAAGAAACTAGGTTGATGCCATTTCCAGGGATGGGAATCAAGGATTCTTAGTCATGTTATACTTGGTAATGCTAAGAAACCATAAGAATAGCTGACACTTATTGAATGTTCAATTTGTGTAAAGCACCATCTAAGTTGCTTTATACATAGTATCATATCATATCTTCATCATAACCCTATGTTTAAGTATTTTACAAATGAGAAAAGACAGCCATAGAAAGGTTACCCAGAGTTATACAGCTAGTAAGCTGAACCCAAGTAGTCTGATTCAAGTTTGCCCCGTGATATAACACACAGACTCAGTGAGGGAAGTTGTTACACTTGGAGGTCGCCAGCACCCAAAACAACCTTGGCATATACTTCCAACATTTTATTTATTTTTTTTTAACGTTTATTTATTTTTGAGACAGAGAGAGACAGAGCATGAACGGGGGAGGGGCAGAGAGAGGGAGACACAGAATCGGAAGCAGGCTCCAGGCTCCGAGCCATCAGCCCAGAGCCCGACGCGGGGCTCAAACTCACGGACTCACAGACCGTGAGATCGTGACCTGAGCTGAAGTCAGACGCTTAACCGACTGAGCCACCCAGGCGCCCCCAACATTTTAAAACTATAATGAATTTCATTCTTAAAACTTGAAAGTGAGATTACCTCTGTTAGTATTTTTTAAAGTTTTTATTTAAATTCCAGTTAGTGAACATACAGTGTAATGTTAGTTTCAGGTGTACAATATGGTGATTCAACACTGCCATACATCACCCAGTGCTCATCACAGCAAGTGTCCTCCTGAATCCCCATCACCTGTTCCACCCATCCCCCCCACCCATCCTCCTGTCATTAAGAAGTCAAAATCAAAGGAAAGGAAGCAATGCTTTCCAGAAGTAAAGGGTTATGCAATGTGATCTCATATAAACTATTTCACATACAAAGAACATGTCAACTAGAAGGGGGTCAGTCACAGATGTGGAGGGCAAGTGGAGAGACATCAGTTAGCACGGACAGTGCCTTCCAGGGACATCAGTCAATACCTTTAGTTTCAGGGGCCACTGGCAAGACAGTTGAGCATCCTGATCCTACTGCTCCTATTTTGTGGACTGGTGCTTTTTAACACTTGAATCATCTAATTCGCTTCCCTGTTTTCTTCTCTTCATGAGTTCTCATTATTATTTGTCTGCTGATATGAGACACGTGACAGTGAATTCTCAGTGTAAACATACGAATATATGGCTGTGCACACATGAGTATCGGGATACTTTGGAAATTCTCAGTATTTTTATTTTCTGCTTTAATACATCCATCTTCCAAGTTTGATCACCATGGGCAACCTCTAAAAAGGGTGAACACTTTCATTTTACTAATAAAATCGGTAGTCTGAGATTATAGGTTAGAGGCTCCAACTCCAGACTATGGCATATTTACCACCCTAATGGTGCTTGACCTTGATGCCTCTTGAAAGACAACCTGACAATCTTTTCCCTGGAGAAGCAAAAATCCAATGTGATGTCACAAGAGGCTTAATACCAGTGCATGTATCTGAAGCAGCTTGTAAATTTACTTACCTTGACAAGAGAACTGAATCTAAGTCGACAGCCATTAGACCGTTAACATGTCCTTGGTTAAGTAACTCTTCATATAACTTATCTCGGATTTCCTTACATTGGACTGAATTCATCATGTAATTGGTACAATGAGGGAAATATGTAACATATGATATTATATATTATATGCAAACAAAGTAATACACAGAATGAATAAAATGTGTAAACTTCATTCATATTTATGATTTGTAATTTATGGATGAGACCAATGTTTGTGAGCAAATCATCTTTCAAAGTTCTCAGAATTTCAAGAAAAACCAAATCTTAGTGGAGATGAATCACATTTTGCTGACGACAAGAAATTCACTTCAAATTCAAAGACACAGATAGGTTGAAAGTAAGAAACTAGAAAAAAAGATTTAACATGCAAACATTAATAAAATAAAGCAGGTGTGGCAACATTAGTATTCAGAACAAAATAAACTTATGCTAGAGGCACAAAGAGACATTATATAATGGCAAAAGGAATGATCCAGTAGTAAGACATAACAATCTTAAATGTGTATACATGAAGCAATAGTACACAAAATGTATAAAGCAAATATTCACAAAGTTGGAAGAAAAAGTAAACACATCCACTATAGAGTCAGAGATTCTAACAATACTCCCAGCACCCGATAAAACTGTAAAACAACAAACTAGCAAAGATACAAATGAGAACAACATAATCAACCAACCACATCTAATTAGTATATATAACATACCCTAACCAATAATAGCAGAAAGCACTTTTTTTTTAAACTGAATGAAACATTCACCAAGAAGGACCATGTCCAGAACTATAAAACAAACCTCAACAAATTTAAAAGAATTGAAATTCTCTGATAATAAAGGAATCAAACTAAAAATCAATAAAAAAGAAAAAAAATTTCTAAAAACTTGAAAATTAAAGATCACAATGTAAAATAATGCATGGAGGTAAAGGAAGTTTTAAAATGACATCAATTTGAATTACATAAAAATGAATTCATGGGAAAGGTCAAAATATTGAAATATGTATGATGCAGCAAAAGCAGTCATGAGAAGCCACCAAAAGCTTACATTACAGAAGTAAAAAGATCTTTTTTAAAAAAAATGTTTATTTATTTTAGAGAGAGAGAGAGATTGAGAAAGAGAATCTGAAGCAGGCTTCAGGCTCTGAGCTGTCAGCACAGAGCCCGATGTGGGGCTCGAACCAACAAACCATGAGATCATGACCTGAGCTGAAGTTGGATGCTTAACTGACTGAGCTACCCAGACACCCCAGAAGTGAGAAGATCTTAACTCAATAATCATTGTCCCTTCTTTCAAAACTGGGAAGAAAACAAAACAAAACAAAACACAACAAAAAAACCCACAAAATCAAGCAGAAGTAATTAAATAATGGGGATAAGAGCAGAAAAAAAGGAAATTTAAAATAAATAAACAATAAAGAGAAATTTAAAAATAATAATAGGGGGACCTGGGTAGCTCAGTCACTACATAAACTGAACTCATAATTTGAATTCCCCCTCATAAAATCTTTAGTTCCAAATGTTTTCACTTTTGAATCTACCACTTAAAGAATCAACAACAATTTTACACAGTCGCTTCCATAAAATACAAGAGAGTACTCCCTAACTCATTTTATTAAGCCAGTATTAAACAGATAGCAAAATCAGACAATGACTGAATAAAGAGAAACCCTATTTTCAAATATTTCCCTTCAACTTAGATACAAAAGGCATCAACCAAATAAGAGTCAATTGAATCAAACAATATATAAAAAGAATTGCACACTATGATTAAGTGGGATTTATTCCTGGTATGAAAAGCGAATTCAACATATAAAATTCAGTAATTGCATCTACCATATCTACAGGACAAAAAAAAAAAAAAAAAAAAAAGAAAGAAAAAGAAAAAGAAAAGAAAAATCATATGACCATACTAATTGACACAAAAAACATTTGACAAATCTTAACCCACATTCATGACTCCAAGCAATCTAGAAACAGGAAATACTTCAAATAGAGAAAGAACATTACAGAAATTTCCAGACAATGCTGAGAGACCTAATGTCTTCCCTCTGAGATGAACGAGCAAGAATGGCTCTTCTCACCATGTTTATTCAACACAGTGTTGAAAGTTCTAAGTTCAAACATCTGCAGTAAGGGGGAAGAGAGGGAGCATACAAAAGAAAGACCCCCTCCTTCACACCATCTAAAAATATTTAACTCAAAATGAATCAAAAACCTAAAAATGAGTTTGGATAATAAGGAAATAGTTACTTCCATAGAACAAAAAAAGCACACAAGCCCCAAAAGTTAAAGTAAACTGGCCATCATCAAAATTAAAAACGTTTTACTTCAAAGGACACCATCAAGACATTGAAAAGACAGTGCACAGGATGAGAAAGCATTTTTGCAAATCATGTATCTGATAAGGCACTTATACCTAGGATATATAAAGAATAATTAGTACTCAAAGACAAATGGTCCAGTTTTTTTAATGTGCAAATGATCTCAATAGATATTTCTCCCAAGAATACATACAAATGGCCAGTAAGTACATGAAAAGATGTTCAGCGTCATTAACCATCAGGGATATGCAAATCAAAACCACAAGTTACCACGTCATATTCACTAGGAGGACAGCAGTCAACAAGACAGAAAACAAATTCTGATGAGGAAGTGCACAAATCAGAACACTCACACACTTCTGCTGAGAATGTAAGAAGTTACAACTGCTTTGGAAAACATCTGGCAGTTCTTCAAGTGGTTAAATACCAGAGTTACCATATTATCCAACAATTCCCACTCCAGATATAGCCAAGATAAATGAAAACATATCCACATAAAAACCTGAACACAAACATTCATAACAACATTATACATAATAAGCAAAAAATGCATAGAATCCCAATGTCTACCAAATGATGAATGCATAAATAAAGTGTATATACCCATAAGATGGAATATTATTCAACAACATTAAAACCCTGATACCCTCTCCAACGTGGATGAACATGGAAAATACTATGCTAAGTGAAATAAGCAAATCACAGGGGACCACATAATTCATGACTAATTTATATGGAAGTCTCAGAGTAGGTGTATCTACAGAAAGAAGAAAGTTTCTAGTGGTTACCTAATGCCTGAGGAATTGGGAGGGATTTGGGGGCAATGCCTGGGAGTATAGTGTTTCTTTTTTAGGTAATGAAAATGTTCTAAATTTGAGTGTGTTGATGAATGCACAACTACATGAATACACTAAAAGCTACAGAATTATTGATTTCAAACGGGTGAATTGTGGAGGTTTTTGGTTTTTTTCTTAATTTTTAATTTTAATTTCAGACAAATGGGTGTGGTTTGTGAATTATATCTCAAGAAAGCTATTAAAATAAAAACTAAAACTAAGCTGAACGATATAGGCAACTTTCATATAATCCAGGAACTGCAAGCTTGAAATTTATCCTAGTGAAATAAAAACTTCTCTTCATACAAAAAAATTAAATGCATGTTCATAGCGGCTTTATTGGTAAAAGCCAAAAGTTAGAAACAATCTATCTGCCCTTCAACAGATGAATGGTGAATGATCTATGGTGAATGGTTACACAAACTATGATAACTCCATACCAGGGACTACTACTCAGAAATAAAAAGGAGGAAACTACTGATATACATTACAACTTATATGAATCTCAAGAGAATGATACTGAAAGAAGTCAATCCTAGAAGGCTGCACACCATAAATTCCATTTGTACAACATTCTTGGAATGACAAAGTTACAAAAATGGAGAACAATTTGTTGCTTGCCAGAATTAGGGGTTGGAGAGAGGTTGGGATGATTATCAAAGCATAACAACAAGAATCCTTGTAGTGATGAAACTTTGTATCGTGACTCAGGTGATATAAACAAGAATCTATACTTGTGATAAAATTGGGCAGCACAAGACACACACACACACACACACACACACACACACACACACGGATATAAGTAAAACTCCAAGTATCTGCGAAAGATCAGTTTATTGTATCATGTTGACACGCTGGTTATTTTATTATACTGTCATTTGAAACGTTACCATTGGGGAAAAATGGGTATAGGATACCCATTTATCATTTATATCATTTCTTTCAACTGCAGGTCAGTCTAAATTAATCTCAAAATAAAAAGGTTAACTAAGAAATTTGAGGTAGCCAGAGAAAGGACAAGGGACTGTGTGTGAAGCCACAGGTTTTCTAGACTCTGACCTAACCCTTATTTAGCTGTGATACCTCAAAAATTCACTTTGTCATTTTAAGCTTCAGTTTCCTTATAAGAAAAGGAAGGATTTAGATAAGGTGTATTTTTCCAGGCCATATAATTATAATTATTTTATACAGCAAAGCATTTGACAAGCCCCACTATCCCACACTGCTATGATTAACACCACCACTGATGGAGATTTTCACATTAAAAACAAAAACAAAAACCTGTGTGTCTCTGCCTTTATCAATTCCGTAAATATATACATTCGCTAGAAAAAGCATAGTGTGTTCTGAAAATATCATTCATCAGGAAGAAGTTAAGCTGATGGAAGAGGAGCAGAGGACCCTAAGCTTGCTTAGTCCCTCCAACACAGCCAGATAAGTATCAAATCATTCTGAACGCCCCAGAAATTGATCTGAGGGCTGAGAGAACAAAACTGCAAGTCTACAAGTAGAAAAACGAGCACCCAACCACCTGTGGAACTTAGAAACTGCAGAGAATTGATTTGGGGGAGATAAGAACGGTAGGTGCTGCAGAAGGTACAGGGCTCTACTAAGGACAGAGACTATTGTTGCAAGTTATTATAAGCAGCAGAGCTTAAACCCTGAAGTTTTAGAAGACCACCATTGCCGGGGCACCTGGGTGGCTCAGTCGGTTAAGCAGCCGACTTCGGCTCAGGTCATGATCTCACGGTCCATGAGTTCGAGCCCCGCGTCGGGCTCTGTGCTGACAGCTCAGAGTCTGGAGCCTGTTTCGGATTCTGTGTCTCCCTCTCTCTGACCCTCCCCTGTTCGTGCTCTGTCTCTCCCTGTCTCAAAAATAAATAAAACGTTAAAAAAAAAAAATTTAAAGAAGACCACCATTGCCAGGGTCACGCCTGCCTGGCTTAGCGGTGCTCCTGTGGGCAAGGAGGGCAGGGACGCAGGAGCAGACAGTCTGGTGTGAGGATACCCTGGGTCACATGGGGAAAAATTGTTCCCCTGCTGGAGTGCATTTGGGAGTGGCAGCAAGGACTCTACAAGGACAGAAGAATGGGTGGCACCAACGTGATGTACTGTTCCTAGGTGTAGGAAGAGGGATGCTGGCTGAGAGCAGCAAAACTTGGTGCTGGCTTTCTGCCGCACTTTGCCGTAAACTCTAAACCACTGCCCGGTTGTTCATCCACTTTCCTGGGATGGACTGGCAAGTGGAAAAAGGATGGCAAGACCCTTGCCCAAAGGACCAGCATAGGCTGTGCTGCACAAGTCCATAAAATTAGAGTTCAGAAACCCAGTCATGCACCTGAGATAAAACACAGGAGTACTGTGCCACCTGGCAGGCAGAAAGCTTAGACACATTTAGGGTGAAGGCAGGGATCTGATGGAAGTCAGGGACACGAGAGGGATGATCATTTGCTCTTCTGTGAGGACTTCCAAAAGAGTGGCAGGCCCAAGCAATCCACTCCCGGGACAAGAAAACAGAGCCGCTCATTTTGCCCCTTACCCATCAGCACAGGCAGACCTCAGTGAGCTCAACAGCAACACCAACTGGAGGCCAGAGACACTTGCACCAAGCCCCACGCCCCCTGAGCTCTACCAGCACAAATCTGCCTGAGAATCACCGCTCACACGTGCACCACGTCCACCGATCATACGGTACTGCAAAGCTTCAGCTCTAGGGGAAATAGGATCTCGATTCATTTTTATTTTTATTTTATATTTATTTTCTTTTAATTTTTTTAGTTTTATTTATATACATTTTTTTTATTTTAATTTTTTGAAAGTGACATCTTTTAACAAGCAGACCAAAACACACCTAGAAGTTAGCTTTTTTTTTTTCTGGAAAAAAAAAATGTCAAGACAGAGGAATTAACCTCAAAAGAAAGAACAGGAAGTAGAAGTAATGGCCAGGGATTTAATCAATACAGATGTAAGTAAGATGTGTGAACTAAAATTTAAAAAAACAATTATAAGGATACTGGCTGCCCTCGATAAAAGCATAGAAGACACTAGAGAATCCCTTACTGCAGAGGTAAAAGAACTAAAATCTAGTCCAGCAAAATTTTAAAAATGCTATAACCAAAATGCAAAACCACATGGATCCCATGATAAAAATGTTGGATGAAGCAGAGAAATAAATCAGTGAGGTAGAAGATAAAATCATGGAAAATAATGAAGCTGAAAAGAAAAGGGAAAGAAAACTATTGAATCACAAATGTAGACTTAACAACTCAGGATTCCTTAAAGTGTAATAACATTCATATCATAGGAGTCCTAGAAGAGGAAGAGAGAGAAAAGGGGGCAGAGGGTTTATTTGAGCAAATTATAGCTGAAAAGTTCTCTAGTCTGGGGAAGCACACAGACATCAAAATCCAAGAAGCACAGAGAACTCTCATTTAATTCAACAAATTCAGCCATACACAAGACATATCATAGTCAAATTCACAAAATACACAGACAAGGAAAGAATCCTGAAAGGAGCAAAGGAAATAAGTACTTAACCTGAAAGGGAAGACAGATCAGCTTTGCAGCATATCTGTCCACACAAAGTTGGCAGACCAGAAGGGAATAGCATGATATATTCAACATACTGAAGTGGGAAAAATAGGCAGCCAAGAATATTCATCCAGCCAGGCTATCATTCAAAATAGGAGAGATAAAGAATTTCCCAGACAAGAAAAACTAACAGAGTTTGTGACCACTAAACTAGCCCTGCAAGAAATATCAAAGGGGACTCTTTGAAGGGGTTAAAAGTCCAAAAGCAACAAAGACTAGAAAGAAACAGAGAACATCCCCAGGAACACCAACTCTATCGGTAACACAATTGCACTAAATTGATATCTTTCAATAATCACTCTGAATGTAAATGGACTAAATGCTCCAATAAAAGGACATAGGGTAATAGAATAGATCAGGGGGGGAAAAAAGACCCATCTATATGCTGCCTACAAGAGACTCATTTTGGACTGTAGATTGAAAGTGAGGGGATGGAGAATCACCTACCATGCCAACGATGTGAAAAGAAAGACAGAGTAGCATACTTATATCAGACAAATTAGATTTTAAAAGAAAGGTTGTAAAAGGATGTCATGTCCTAAAAAAAGGACATGACATCATAATTAAGGAGTTTATCCATTAAGAATATCTAACAATTGTAAATATTTATGCCCTCAATGTGGTGCACCCAAATATATAAATCAATCAATAATAAACATAAAGAAGCTCATTGATAATAATATAATAATAGGGGATTTTAATACCCCATTTACGACAATGGACAGATCGCCAAGCAGAAAATCAATAGGGAAACAGGCGCTGGACCAGATGCACTTAACAAATATATTCAGAACACTCTATCCTAAAGCAGCAGAATATACATTTTTTCTGAGTACACATGGAACATTCTCCAGAATAGATCACATACTGGGTCACAAATCAGCCCTCAACAAGTACAAAAATACTGAGATCATACCATGCATATTTTCAGAACACGATGCTATAAAACTTGAAGTCAACTGCAAGCAAAAAATTTGGAAAGACCACAAATACATGAAGTCTAAAGAATGAATAGGTTAACAAGGAAATTAAAGAAGATATTTTTAAAGTTCATGAAAGTCAACAAAACTGAAAACATGACAGTCCAAAACCTTTGGGCTGCAGCAAAGGCAGTTCTAAGACAGAAGTATACTGCAATACTAGCCTACCACAAAAAGCAAAAAGTGTCTCAAAAATACAGCCTTAACTTACACCTAAAAGAGTTAGAAAAGGAACAGCAAATAAAGTCTAAAGCCAGTGGAAGGAAGGAATAATAACGTTAGAGCAGAAATAAATGGTAGAGGGGCGCCTGGGTGGCTCAGTTGGTCTGATTTCAGCTCAGGTCATGAGCTTACAGTTTGAGTTCGAGCCCTGCACCAGGCTCTGTGCTGATGGATTGGATCCTGGAGTCTGCTTCGGGTTCTGTCTTCCTCTTTCTCTCCTCCACTCATGCTCTGTCTATCTTTCTGCCTCTCAAAAATAAACAAACATTAAAAAAATTTTTAAAAAAGAAATAAATGATGCAAACAAACAAACCACCACCACCACCACCACAACCACAACCACAACAACAAAACCCAGTAGACTAGATCAATGAAACTAAGAGCTGGTTCTTTTTAAGAAATAAAATTGATAAAACCCGACTCAGACTTATCAAAAAGAAAAGAGAAAAGACCCAAAGAGATAAAAGCATGAATGAAAGTGGAGAGATTACAACCAACACTACAGAAATACAATTATAAAAGGATATTATGAAAAATTATATGCCAAAAAAGTGGACAATCTGGAAAAATGGACAAATACCTAGAAGCTCACAAACTACCAAAACTGAAACAGGAAGAAATAGAAAATATTAACAGACCCCTAACAAGAAAAAAAAAAACAAAAACAAAACTGAATCAGTAATCAAGTCTCCCAACAAACAAAAGTCCAGGGCCAGATGCTTCCCAGGGGAATTCTATCAGACACTTAAATAAGAGTTAATACCTATTCTTCTCAAATTGTTCCAAAAAATAGAAATGGAAGGAAAACTTCAAAACTCCTTCTACAAGATCAGTATTACCTTGATTCCAAAACCAGACAAAGACACCATTAAAAAGGAGAATTGCAGGCCATTGAACATGGATGCAAAAATTTTCAATAAGATATGAGCAAATCTAATCCAATAGTACATTAAAAGAATTATTCACCATGATCAGGTAGGATTTATTCCTGGGATGCAGGGCTCATTAAATATTTGCAAATCCATCAACATGATACACCACGTTAATAAAATGGTAAGAGCCAAAAGATCCTCTCAACAGATATAGAAAAAGCATTCGATAAAATACAGCATCCATTCTTGATAAAAAACCCTCAAGAAAGTAGGGATAGATAGAACATACCTCAACATTATACAGGCCATATACAAAAGACCCACAGCTAACATCCACAATGGGAAAAACCTGAGAGTGTTCCTGTGGTCAGGAACAAGACAGGGATGTCCACTCTCACAATTACTAATTAACATAGTACTGGAAGTCTTACCCTCAGCAATCATACAACAAAAATAAATAAGAGGCATTCAAATTGACAAGGAAGAAATCAAACTTTCACTATTCATAGATGACATGATACTCTATGTAGAAAACCCAAAAGACTCCACAAGAAAAATTGCTAGAATCAATATATGAATTCAGCAAAGTCACAGGATATAAAATCAATTTACAGAAATCTATTGCATTTCTATACACCAATAATGAAACAGCAGAAAGAGAAATCAAGGAATTGATCCCATTTACAACTGCACTAAAAACCATAAGATACCTAGGAAAAAAACTAACCAGAGAGGTAAAAGATCTTTATGCTGGAAACTATAGAATGCTTATAAAATAAATTGAAAAGGACACAGAGAAATGGAAAAACTTTCCACACTCATTGATTGAAAGAACAAACATTGTTAAAAGGTCTATTATACCCAAAGCAATCTACACATTTAATGCAATGTCTATCAAATATCAACAGCATTTTCACAGGGCTAGAACACACAATCTTAAAATTTGTGGAATTTATGGAACCACAAAAGACCCCAAATAACCAGAGCAGTTATGAAAAAGAAACACAAAGGCAGAGGCATCACTATTCCAGTCTTCAATCTATATTGTAAAGCTGTAGTGATCAAGACAGTATGGTACTGACACAAAAACAGACACACAGATCTATGGAACAGAATAGAAAACCCAGAAATGGACCCATAACTATATGGCCAACTAATCTTTGGCAAAGCAGGAAAGAATATCCAATGGAAAAAAAGATAGTCTCTTCAACAAGTGGTGCTGGGAAAACTGGACAGCAATCTGCAGGAGAATGAAACCACTTTCTTACACCATTACAAAGATAAATTCAAAATGGATGAAAAACCTAAATGTGACACAGGAAACCATCAAAATCCTAGAGGAGAACACAGGCAGCAATTTATTTGACCTCAGATGTAGCAATTTCATACTAGACACACTGCTGGAGGCAAGGGAGACATAAGCAAAAATAAACTGTTGTGACTACGTCAAGATAAAACGCTTCTGCACAGTAATGAAAACAATCAACAAAAATCAACAAAACTAAAAGGCAGCCTATGGAATGGGAGAAAATATTTGCAAATAACATATCTGACGAAGGGTAAGTATCCAAAATCTACAAAGAACTTCTGAAGCTCAACACCTAAAAAACAAACAATTCAATTTAAAAGTGGGGAGAAGAAATGAATAGATATTTTTTCTGAAAAAGACATCCAGACAGCTAACAGACACATGAAAAGATGCTCAACATCACCCTTCGTCAGGGAAATACAAATCAAAACCATGATGACATACCATCACCTGTCAGAAGGGCTAAAATTAAAAACACAAAAAAACAACAGGTTTTGGCAAGGATGAGGAGAAAGGGAACCCTCTTGCACTGTTGGTTAGGAATACAACCTGTGCAACCGTTCTGGAAAATAGTATGGAGTTTCCTCAAAAAGTTAACAGTAGAACTATCCTATGAACCAGTACATGCACTGCTAAATAAGGATCTACCCAAAGGATATAAAAATAAAGATTTGAAGGGGTACATGCACCCCAATGTTTTTAGCAGCATTACCAACAATAACCAAAGTATGGAAAGAGCTCAAATGCCCAGTGACTGATGAACGGATAAAGAAAATGTGGAATATTACTCAGCCATCAAAAAGAATGAAATCTTGAATTGGCAACAACGTGGATAGAACTAGAGTGTATTATGTTAGGTGAAATCAGTCAGAGTAAGACAAATACCATATGATTTCACTCATATGTGGAATTTAAGAAACAAAACAGGTAAACATCCAACAGTGGGAAAAAAGAGAGAAGGAGATAAACCATTAGAGACTCTTAATGATAGAGAACTAACTGCGGGTTGGTGGAGGGAGGTGGATGGGGGATGGGCTAGATTTTCTACAAAACATGTTTAAAGCTTAGGTGGGTCCTAAGGCCCCGGCTGTAGCTCCTCAGCCCTTTGGGGTCCACAGTTTATAGTATGCAAATTTTAAAAGAGAGAATACAAATTCTCACAAGTCTCTTCCAGACCTAGGATTCCAACGAACAGAGGTAGATTTTTCAACGGCACACATTAACACCACCAGCCTCAAAGAGTTTGCATATGGATCGTTTGTCCAATATGTGAAAGTACCCTACAAATTACATACAAATCACAGTCGATAAGTTACAAAGCACAACTAGACCGTTATCGCTACCCAAAAGCCATGTCGTCAGTCAGAATCTGTTTTTTGCATATCATTCCCTAAGTTGATCACTGATCCTGGGATCCTGAAATAGGAACTAGGGCCCTGAGATGTGACATTCTTGTCACATCCAGGCCGTAAAAGGGACATAGCCAAATGTCATTGAGCAACAAACACAGGATGGGCACAGCCTAGCTCACAGGTTCTTCACAGTTTAAAACAACAAGAGGAAGCTCGTGTTTATACCTCACCCTATGTAGATAGTGCTATAGACACCAGCATCTGCCTTATGTGTTTAATCCTTAAAGCAATCCTGGTAATTAGACATTATCTCCATTTTACAGACACTGACAGTGATGCTTTAGGAGTTTATATAACTCACCCAGATAAGTACCAGACCTTGCATTTGACCTCAGTTCTCTCTAATTTTAAAGCCCACAGACCTTCTGCTGCACTGTAGCAGTTCATATGAAATTAAAAAGATTTTTGAAAAAAAGAACTAAGGCTTCAAAATAAGAAAAAAAATGTATAGGCTCAGCCAAGGCACACGTCGCAATAAGATATCATCACTTTAGCACATTTTATTGTCATGCATCCTGGTTTCCATCTATGGACTGAACTTATTTTGACTACTACATTTGGGCTCCGCATGTTCCTCTGACTAATGCAACAAAAGATGAATGAATGCATATGACAAAATAACCTATCTTTGGCTAGAACACCACATTACAAGTAAACAATTCCCTCCTCTAAAATAGGAAGGGGACAGAAGGGAAGGGGAGGAGAGGGGAGGGGGAGGGGACAGAAGGGGAAGGAGGGGAGGGGAGGGGAGGGGAGGGGAGGGAAGGGAAGGGAAGGGAAGGGAAGGGAAGGGAAGGGAAGGGAAGGGAAGGGAAGGGAAGAGAAGAGAAGAGAAGAGAAGAGAAGAGAAGAGAAGAGAAGAGAAGACAGAGGGAGGGAGGGAAGGAAAAAAGGAAGGGAAAGCCACCCAAATAATCAATCCCTTAGTTACAAACACAGTTCTAAGTATCTCCTCTAAATTATGTCTTGCTGAATCACCACAGAGAAAAGCTTTCTATATCTCCTCCCGTGACAATATACTGATGTTAGACATAACAAATTAATTAGGTTAAACCTCAAAATGCAGTGCAGCTGGCATGGCCACCATCTTGAACCTGAGCCGGCAGGCTGAGAATTTATAAGCTTGCTTGTTTATCTCAAAATAAAACATGTCTGCCCTTGATCCAATACACTTCTGTTTGGGTAATCCTATATTGCTCCCACGGGCCCCACTCACTCATTTGTCTTATTTGACATTGTTGGAAGGAGAAACTTGATAATAATGGCTAACACTGACCGTGATCTCATGCCCCACAGTGTCCTAAACATCCTACCTACAGTAGAACATGCAACAACCTAAGAAAGTGCTGTTATTATTATATCTGACTAACAATGTGACGGATTACACAGAGAGGTTAAGAAACCTGCCTTATGTGATTTGTCAATAGATTCAAACCCAAGCAGTTAGGTTCCGGGGCCTACGAATTTAACCACCTGGCTATATATTTTGAAAGCTGGTTCCCAACTCCTGACTTCACTATTTGACATAGCTTTTCTGCTGTGTCAGATACTGTCCTGGATGTTTAAAAAAATGAGAGATGAGTTTCTATAGTGATAAAGGACATAGTCCCAAGTAAGGGGCCCGTTCATCTTTTTCCAGTAAAAGCACCTAAGGTTAGTCGTAGGTCCCAAATCTCTGTGCCTGCTCAGCTTTGTCCTTCATGGTTGAGCTCAATGTCTTATATGTAGAATGCATGGTGTTCTGCTAACCTGCTCTCACTAGGGCCTTATTCAAACCTAAGGACAGAGAATCCTTAGATTAAGCAGGAGTGCACAGAGAACCAAAAGGATCATGGGGTTGATGGAAATTCATGCTTTAGCTATTGTGACCTGAAACAATAAAAGGCTATTTTCAAATACAATTTGACAATCCAAAACGCATGTACGGGAAAGGGATGATTCATGTTTCCCTCCCTGTGGAACTGCTTCCAAGCCCTTGAAAACAGAAAGGATAGAAAAATGGGGTCAAAGAGATTGTCTGGCATGGCATATTCTCCGTTGTTTTTAATAAAGTGATGATAAAGTTTATTTTCTAAGGAAAAGGACTATCAAATCTGTACAAAAAGGAATTTCTCAAAAGTTACAAAATATATCGATGGGCTTATCTCTCTAACTTTGGCTTAGAAATGGTACAAATGACTTCTTGTGTGAGAGAAAAAAGGATGAGTTATGAGTTATGTCAAACCTCAGAAATATCCTTTCTCAAAGCTGAGGGAGGATGACAGAGGTTCTCTGAACAAAGATGGGAAAGACAGGAACTGCCTACTATACTGACATGCCTTACTTACATTTCTTTTTTAAAAATTGTTTTTAATGGTTTATTTATATTTGAGAGAGAGAAAGAGTGTGAGTGGGGGAGGGGCAGAGAGAGAGATGGAGACAGAAGCTGAAGGAGGCTCCAAGCTCTGAGCTGTCAGGACAGAGCCCAACTCGGGGCTGGAACTCACAAACTGAGAAATCATGACCTGAGCTGAAATTGGACGCTTAACAGACTAAGCCACCCAGGTGCCCATACATACATTTCTTTTTACCCTCAGTTAGATAAGATAAGATAAGATAAGATAAGATAAGATAAGATAAGATAAGATAAGATAAGATACAGTTTCCTATCCTGAACATTTTATATAAATGCAATCATACAATACATGGTCTTTTGTGAGTGGCTTCTTTCATTAAACAATGTTTTTAAGGTTCATCCATGTTCTAACATGTATCAGTGGTTCAGCCTTTAGTATTAACAAATAATACTACACTGTGTGGACAAACACATTTTTTTATCTTCTCATCAGTAAATGGATATTTGAATTGTTTCCACATTTTGACTCTTACACGTAATGCTACTATAAACCTTTTTGTGAAAGTTGTTACGTGGAAATGCGTTCATCTATCTTCATATATACATAGCAGTCAAATGGCTAGGTCATATAAGAACTCTAGGTTAAACATGTAGAAGAATTACCAAAAAGTTGTCCAAAGTCGCTGCACCATGCATCTCGTTTTTCTTCAAGAGTTTTATAATTTTAGCTCTTATATTTAGGTCTATGTTTGAGTTATATTTTATATGGTGTAAATAAAGATCTACCTTAATTCTCTCACTCATGGACATCCAATTGTCCCTGTACTATCTGAGGAAAATACCATTACTTTCTTATTAATTTTTTTTGGCAACTTCGACAAAAATCAATTGAATTTTATTTCTTTTAGTTTATTTATTTATTTTGAGAGAGCGATCACAAGTGCGGGAGGAACAGAGAGAGGAAAAGAAAGAGAATCCCAAGCGGGATCCACACTGCCAACGCAGAGCTCAATGTGGGGCTCGAGCTCACAAACTGTGAGATCTGAACATGAGCCTAAATCAGGAGCCGGACACTTAACTGACTGAGCCATGCAGACACCCCAAAAATCAATTTAATTTTAATATAAAAGTTCAACTTGGGGCATCTGGGTGGCTCAGTCGGTTAAGCGTCCGACTTCAGCTCAGGTCATGATCTTGCAGTCCATGAGTTCGAGCCCCGCGTTGGGCCCTGTGCCGACAGCTCAGAGCCTGGAACCTGTTTCGGATTCTGTGTCTCCCTCTCTCTCTGACCCTCTCCTGTTCATGCTCTGTCTCTCTCTGTCTCAAATGTAAATAAACGTTAAAAAAAATTTTTTTTAAAAGTTCATCTCAACTCTACTCCATTGATCTATATGTCTATATTTCATACTACATTGTCTTAATTACTGTAGCTTTTTAGTGAGCTTTGAAATAAGGAAGTATGATTGACATTGCAAAGAAAGAATTAAAAAATGGAATCGTTCTGGGGCGCCCAGGTGGCTCAGTCGGTTAAGCATCTGACTTCGGCTCAGGTCATGATCTCACAGTCCCTGAGTTCAAGCCCCACACTGGGCTCTGTGCTGACAGCTCAGAGCCTGGAGCTTGCTTCAGATTCTGTGTCTCCCTCTCTCTGCCTCTCCCCCATTCATGCTCTGTCATTCTCTGTCTCAAAAATAAAAATAAACATTAAAAAATTTTTAAACTATAATCATTCAGAGGTAATGCAATTGCATTATAATAGAATATTTTCAATTCCTTCCTCTTTTCTTCACTCTAATTCATTTCACTTACTCATAAGCTATAATCACTGAATATATAAGAATAAGAAAAATAAAAGATTTTATTTTAGCTTCACTGTTTGTTCTCCAACACTCTTCATTCCTTCTCAAACAATGTTACTTATGTAAATATGAAATTCTGATTTACACAGCTTTCCTTCTTTCTGAAGAACTTCTTTTAATATTTCTCACAAGACAAGTCTACTGGCCAAAAAAAAAAAAATCCTTCCTTCCTTCTTTTTTTTTTTTTTTTTTTTTTTGCCTGAAGAGGTCTTATTTCTCCTTCACTCTTGAAGGATAATTTCACTGAATCCAGAATTATAGGTTTGTTTTGGTTTGGCATTTTTTCTTCCAACACTTTAAATATTTCACTCCACTCTTTTCTTGCTTAACATGGTTTCTGAAGAGAAGTCCACAGTAATTCTTACACTTGCTCCCCTAACAGGGAAGACATTCTACACACACACACCACCACCACCCCCCACCTACCCAGCTTCATTCAATATTTTTCTTTCTATTTGATTTTATGCATCTTAGATATGATATGCGTAGATGTAGGTTTATTGGTATTTTTCCTTCTCGGTGTTCTCTGATCTTCTTGGATCTATAATTGGACATCTCTCATTAATTTTGGAACATTCTGTCACTAATGCTTCAAATATTTCTTCTATTCCTTTATCTCTTTCCTCTATTTCTTGTAACCCCTTAATGTGTATATTACATACATACATGTTATTGTTCAACAATTTGTTGGACTGTTGTTCCACAGTTCTAGGATATTCTATGTCGTGTTTGTCATTGTTTTGCTTGCATTTCAGCTTTGGAAGTTTCTACTGATATTTCATCAAGGACATTGTTTTTTCCTGTCTATCCAGTCCACTAATGAGCATCACTCATTTCTGTCATGATGGATTTTTTAAATTTATTCATAAGCATTTCCTTTACATTATTTCTTAGTTTCCATCTCTCTGCTTACATTTCCAATCTGTTCTGCATATTGTTCACTTTTTTCCTTAGAGCTTTTGGTATATTATTCATTAGTGTTTTAAATTCCTGGACAGATAATGCCAACATAACTACATCTGATCTGGGTCTGAGTCTGGTTCTAATGCTTGCCCTGTCTCTTTTTTTTTTTTTTTTTTTTTTACATATGCCTTGCAAATTTTTACTGAAAGCCAGATTAACCATCAGTTTGTTCTCTATATTTATAGGTCTGATTCTGCTTTTTGTTTGGTCATTTTTTTAGACCCCACGTATGAGTGAAATTATATGGTATTTGTCTTTCTCAGTCTGACTTATTTCATGTAGCATAATGCCCTGTAGGTCCATTCATGTTGCCGCAAATGGCAAGATCTCATCCTTTTTTAGGACTGTGTTAAATATAAATATAAATAAATATAAATATAAATATAAATATAAATATAAATACATAAATATAAAATCTTGGCTACTATCTTCCTTATCTTCCATATCTTGGCTATTGTCAATAACTCTGCAAGAAACGTAAGAGTTTATTTATCTTTCCCAATTAATATTTTCATTTTCTTTGGGTAAATACTCAGTAGTGCAATTACTGGATCATATGGTATTTCCATTTTTAGTTTTTAAAGGTACCTCCATACTACTTTTCACAGTGGCTGTACCAATTTACATTCCCACCAATAATGCATAAGTGTTCCTTTTTCTCCACATCCTTGTTACTTTCAGCTTTTTTATTTTAGCCATTCTGGAAAGTATAACGTGATACCTCACTGTTGTTTTGGTTTGCATTTCTCTGATGGTTAGTGATATTGAGCTTTTCATGTGTCTTTTGGCCAAAGGTATGTATTTGTAAAATTGTCTATTCAGGTCCTCTGCCAATTTTTTTAAGCAAACTGGGTTGTTTTGGTGTTGGGTTGTATAAATTCTTTATATATTTTAGGTTTTTACCTTTTATCAGATATATTATTTGTAAATATCTTCTTGCATCCAGTCAGTCTTTTTGTTTTGTTGATGGTTTGCTTCCCTGTAAAAATACAGAGAACAAACTGATAGTTGCCAGAGGGAAGGGAGGTGGGGAAATAGGTAAAACAGGTGAAGGAGAGTAGTAGATACAGACTTCCAGTTATGGAATGAATACGTTTGGGAATAAAAGGAACAGCATAGGGAATACAGTCAATGTGTACGGTGACAGATGATAGTTACACTTGTGGTGAGCTTAGCATAATGTGTAAAAATGGTGAATCACAATGTTGTACACCTGCAACTAATGAAATACTGTGTGTCAACCATACTCAAATAAAAAAAATAAAAAAAATAAAGTTCCTGTGGCATCCAGAGATTAATGAAATCATACAGGTTTCCATAATGGGTACCCTTATCTGGAATCTTGATTTGTATCATGCAAAGATACAAATACAAGAAATCAACAGTAACAAGTTTTTAAAATTCCACAAGCAATGGACATTACTTAATAAACATAACGATGCTTAAATAAAGACAGAGAAGAAAGTCAGGTTTAAAAGAACGGAGATAAATTGCCCTTTTGTGTGAGATTTTATGTTTATCTGGCTAGTAATTAAGCTGTGTTTACTGTTAGAGCTGTTAGGGTCAACGGCTTAAATTTCCTGTGGTGTCATTGTTTTTCTCTCCCTTGTAGTCTCTGCATTTCCCTAGATCTTAAATAAGATCAGACATGCAGTTCTTTCTGTTATATTCTTGCTATTATACAGGAGCCCTATTGGTGTGACGGTAAGATGTGGGGGTAGAAAAGTGTTCCATAAACCTCTGATTTGATGTCAGTCTTTCAAGAGAGCCTGCACCCCTGGGCTGTGACCTGCACAGCCCGTCTCAGTTTATTCCCCTACCTTCCAGGTAGAAAGGAAGGCTAAGGGGGACTAGAGTTGGGGATTTTCTCCCCCCTCCAAAATCAGTTTTTGGTAAAGCTATAGTCCGTTAGGCTTTAGACTTCTTTCCCTTGAAGGCAGGTCATGTTAAGAACAGAATTCTCTGGGTGTATTTCCAAATGGCTTTTCCCTTCCTTCTCTAGAAGCACAAGAACATATTTTTCTCATCTAGTAGAGCTCCTCAAGGTAAAACTCACAAAAATATTGGGGATGTCTCACAAAACTGAACCCCTTTGGAATTTTTAACTCAACACTCCACACTGATCCCCCAGTAATCCATTAATCATAGTTTAAATTTTCCTATGCAGTACTGATTCCGACAGAAGTTTCTACTTCTGGTCTTCTGATGTGGTAGGCTGTGATTATCTGTATCTGCCAATCTGTCTCTCCAGTTTAAAAAAAAAATTTTTTTAACGTTCATTTATTTTTGAGAGACTGAGAGAGACAGAGCACGAGCGGGGGAGGAGCAGAGAGAGAGAGAGAGAGAGAGAGAGAGACAGGAATCTGAAGCAGGCTCCAGGCTCTGAGCTGTCCAACCCAGGACCACGAGGTCATGACTTGAGCCAAAGTCAGACTCCCGACAGAGAGATTGTGCCCTGAGCTGAAGTCGGACGCCCAACCAACTGAGCCACCTAGGCACCCCTCTGTCTCTCCAGTTTAGAGGACAGTATTTTGTTTTGTGACCTGAATTCTCTGGTGGGTCTAAAAATATTTGTCCATTTTCAGTTTATTCAATATATTTTTTTCTCATGAGAATAGAAGTAATGATTTCCAAGCTCCTTACTTACCAAAACAGAAACCAGAAGTCAGTTGTGTTCATTTTTATTTATTCTTTTTCTTACTGTTCCTCAGATAATAATCTCAGATAATACATCTTAAAATTCACTGATTGTTTCTTCTGCCAATTCAGATTTGCTCTTGAACCTCATTAGCAAAGTTTTTTTTTTTTTTTTAGTTACTCCACTTTTCCTTTCTACAATACCTAATTGATTCTTTAAAAAATAATGTCTCTTTTTTTTTATTCTCTGTTGGTGAGACATCATTCTCATAGTTTCTTTTAATTTGTCAGATATAATATAGATTTATATTTTTAAAAATATATTTATAATTGCTGATTTAAATGCTTCATTCAATAATTCTAATATCTGCAGGCACCTGGGTGGCTTAGTTGGTGAAGCATCTGACATCGGCTCAGGTCATGATCTCGCAGTTCGTGGGTTCGAGCCCCACATCAGGTTTTGTGCTGACAGCTCAGAGCATGGAGCCTGTTTGGGATTCTGTGTTTCCCTCTCTCTCTCTGTCCCTCTCCCATTTGCACTTGATCTCTCTGTCTCTCAAAAATAAACATTAAAAAAAGATTTTAAAAAATAAATTAGAAGAAATAATTCTAATATCTGGACTTCCTCCTCACAGATAGTTTCTAATGGCTGATTTGCTTCCTGTGTATTAGGCATACATTCCTATTTCTTGTATGTCTCATAATTTTTGGTGAAAATTGAATATTTAAAATAACATAAGGTGGTGGTAACTCTCTAAACTAACCCTCCATATCTTCAGGATTTGTTGCTTTTGTTTGCTGTTGTTTCTGTGTTGTTGATTCTCTAGAGACTCCTGGACTAATTGCATAATGTCTGTATTCTTTCTAGTGTGTGGCCACTTAAGTCTCAGCTCAGTACGTGTGTGCGTGTGTGTGTGCAAGCAGGTTTGTGTTGTGGCATGCTTCCAATGCTATGGCAATTTAAAACTCTGCTGTAGCCTTCACTTTCTGCTTATAGGGAGCCTCAAGGCAACCAGGGATGAAAGAATGGAGTCTTCTCAGGTGCTTCCTAGGCATAAGCCCAGCCTTGATCATGCAGACAGAATTCTAGAACTCCAGGAATATATTTCCCAGATTTCCTATTTAAGTTCTTTGACCATCCTCTTGTTTGCCCCCCTGGTCCCACTGACAAGCACAGCTACAATGTTAAACAAATGTCACTGATTGTTTTCAACAAACATCCTGGGAAAAGGGCTTTCCACTGTTTTGGGTCAGTAAAATAAAACGAGATCCAGTCAAAGAGAGATTGCCAGGGAACTATCAGACAAAGAAAGTGCTAACAGTTCTCTGTAGATGGGGCTCTTTAGGAATGTTTATCCTCCCTTCAGTGGTAGCTGTGCTGTGAATTTTCACATCTACCATATTGGCGAGGCTGCTGGTCTCCTTGCCAGCATGGAAGCGGAGATAAAAAATGAAAACAGGGCACGTTAACGTGCCAGAAAGTTCACAGCTCTTGGTGAGATTCTGTCGTTTTCCTTGAGTTGTCATAAGCCACTGATCGATTCCCAGACTTCCGGAAAAGTTAATTTTGACAATTCTTGCCACTGCTCTCCTGTCCTTTTGTGAGGAAGTGGATGTTGAGGTGTCCTTACTTTACTATTATAGAAGTGCTTTTGCATATTTTTAAATGTTATATACATCTATTCTATTTACATATAGATTTTTATGTACTTTATAATTATATATTTAATATTAAATCTATATTGTAATATATTGCATACATTTAATACTTAATATAAATCAAATCGTACATTTTTATATATTTATATTTTATACCAATTACATATCTATATATATTCTATAGCTATTTATATATATTCTTTATATATTTATATATATTCTTTTATATTTTCTCACATGTATATATAAAGAATTAACTACTTGCAGAGATTAAACATATGCAAAAGTTATCAGGGCTGAGTAACTGTGTAACTTCTTCTGAGAAAAATGTTCTGAAATCCACAGATAAAATTATTCATTTCAGTTTTCTATGCCCCACTATGTTAGGTAAATACTTCTTTTTCAAGGCTTGGATCATTTTTATGTAACATATGTTTCTGTGCACTTATTTTTTTCCCTCTCTAAACTGTAAATTCCTTGAGAACAGTGCCTTGCTTTCTCTTTGTATGTTCATTGCACAACATATAATGAAAGAAATGCATAGTCAATAAATGGTGGTGACTGGACACTGATTACTCTTTGGAAAATATTGCCCACCCCTAACATAGCTTCTAGAGAACTTACAATTTTGTGTATCTTCAAAATTTACAATTACTTACAAGTCCACATTGTTCTGAAATGTAGGAAAAGGAATTCTTGAGACTTGGGCACATTTGGGTGATAAGAAGATGAATCAGAACACAGTTCTCACCCTCCGGAGAACTGCATGTTCTTGTAAAGGCAATAAGGTTCGTTATAAATAATGGCAATTCCAGTTAGAAAGCAGCAGGGTGCAAGCAAAACTAAAGTATTAGAAACACGAAAGAAATCTACACACACACAACACGGTGATATTAAGAGAAAATATCCATGCATTTGTTCATTTTACAATTACTAAAGCACTGTTGACCATGTGACAGAGTTCTTGCCTTCAAGAAGCTTAATTAACATACTGTGAGAATCAGACATGCTACAGTGTAAAGAATAATTGGGAATGGAAGCTAGTGCTGTTACAGTAAAACTTAGTTGGAGATGTCATCATTTATAACAATGCTAGACTAATTTAAAGGCAAACATAAAATATTAAAGTCACAAGGTCAATATTAAAGTACAAAAAAAAGCAAGTTTATTATATCACCAGTGTTTCCTAAATCATGTTGAAGAGGATGAGGCATATGCTACAAAAATAAAACTAATGAACTAACTGAAAACTATCGGCATTTTCATTTTCATTTAGTCAGCACTCTTTGTATCTTATGATAAATATAACGTGGAAATTGGCTAACCTTTAAAAATATAACCATTTAAATTAATCACTATTTTAAAAGAAGAGAAGGCCATAAACAGAATACGCTACAACAGTTGAGCACATTTGGAGGTCAGACATGATAAATCAGGTGCAGGCAATGCTGCACCCAAAGACTGTGGGTTTTCCTCACGTGTGTGATTCTCTACACGGCCAGTAACAGTCGACTCTAAGACAGAAAGCGACGATCCTCATTTCATGTGTGTAACTATTTAATTCTGAATCCTGTTCATTTCACCTGTTTGACTGTTTGTTTGTTTTGGTCTCTTAGTATAATTATCCTCAAGGCTTCAAATTTTTCTTTATCCCAACACTTCTGGAAGGATTTTAACCTATCAGTTTCGAGGAAGATAAACTAAAATTCAAAGAAGTTTAAAAATTTGCTTGCTTGAAACGTCTTAGCTGGTCATCTAAAGGAAATCATTCTATCTGATAAATAAAATAATATACCTGCAATGCCATTACCCATGAATGCCAACATGAACACTATTTTACTTGTATTTGATTATGATTATTACGACGATTTATAGTTTCCTGTGTGCCAGGTTCTGAAATAAATCCATTACTTGGGCTTTCTCATTTAATCCTTTAATCAATTTTTTTTGAAATGGGTAATATTATCCCATTTTAAAGCAGAAGAAACTAAGACTCTGATCCTTAATGCTTAAATACCAAACCACGGTTACCAAATGTGCCTGATTTAATTTTAAAAATAATAATACCAGGCACCTGTTAAAACACAGATTCCTTGCCCTATCTTCTTCTAGGATCTTTAAGGCCTAGAGAATGCTTATTTCAACATATGCTCCCCAATGTCATTATCACAGACAAGTGTGGGAAACACAAGATAAACTCTGATC
The DNA here is from genome assembly GCF_023721935.1 of Panthera uncia. Lineage (NCBI taxonomy): Eukaryota > Metazoa > Chordata > Mammalia > Carnivora > Felidae > Panthera > Panthera uncia. The sequence continues at coordinate 79,306,809 of NC_064812.1, forward strand.
TCACCACTTCTTTGAAGGAGAAGAGTAGGAGAAAATTTTGTGTCTAGCCTATTAGGACATATTAAAGAAATGACAGTTATTTGGTTAAAATTTTAAGACTAGAAACTTTCCTAAAATACAATTGTTTCTTCTATCAATTTGCTACAAGAAACATACTCTAAATCTTCTGACCATGTGACTAAAGTAGCTTTTTATGATTTACTAATGGGTTTTAATTTTAAATCTTTCCTAAGGTTTAAATGTTATCTCACATATTTACATGGCACATAAAGCCAATTTTTTTTAACTTTTTTTTTTTTTTTTAACTCATAATTTTAAGGTGGCTTAGTTAGTTAAGCATCTGATTCTTGATTTCGGCTCAGGTCATGATCTCACAGTTCAAGCCCTACATCAGGCTCTGTGCTGACAGCGCAAAGCCAGCTTTGGATTTTTCTCTTCTTCTTTTTCTTCTCTCTCTCTCTCTAATTCTTTCTCCCTCTCTCTCAAAGTAAATGAATAAACTTTAAAGTGGTTCTGTGTGTGTATAAATGATAATATTTACAGTTCTACACTGAACTCAGAATTATATTTCTTTTAGCCTTTTGTCAGATATTCTAGCAAAATCTAATATTCCTAAAAACTAGTATGTGAGTAAACTATCTAGAATTTAAGACACTCAGAAATAAGTCATTTATCCTCATGGAATAAATGACACTTTAAATTTGGGGGAGAAGAGTAAATTCTCATTGGAATAAAATTAATGTGAAAATATAACCCCAAAATTATTATAATAAAGCTAACAATTTGACTATAAAGAAACAGCACTTCCACTAGGTAAAAGTAGAAACAGAATAAAACAGTAACACATCAAAAGGATTAGACACGTAGAAAAATTGGAAATGATGCAAAAATTGAGCCAGCATTTGTGGCAGTAGGGTATCATTTACTTTGTTTAAATAAATGAGCATATACAAAAGTATGGAAATGCTGAGATCATTTATCTTTGATCTCTACATGGGAACAAGATTGCTTTTATTTCTATTTATTTAATTAAAATCAGTTTAATCAATGATTGCTCTTGGCAATCAAGTCTTGGGCCAAGACTTTATTCACTTTATTTTTTATTTATTCACTTTATAGTCACTTTATTATTTATTTATTTATTTTTAAAAATTTTATTTATTTTTGAGAGACAGAGAGAAACACAGCACAAGTGGGGGGAGGTGCAGAGAGAGAGGGGGAGACAGAGATTCCGAAGCAGGGTCCAGGCTCTGAGCTGTTAGCACAGAGCCTGACGCGGGGCTTGAACCCACAAACCGTGAGATCATGACCTGAGCCGAAGTTAGATGCTTACCCAACTGAGACACCCAGGCACCCCAGAAGGTTTAGATTCACTTTAAAAGGAAGTTGGCTATCATTACACATTTCAGAACACTGTGAAAGGAGATGAATTTACTTACATTTGATGCCCGAAGAGAAGTTAAATTATCAGAGGAAGAATGTAGTATCTTTGTGACTGCCCTTCAAAAACTGAGCCTGCAGGTATAAGGTAATTTTCAAAAAGAATACCAGCTGGGTAGGCCGAAATAAGGATATGGCAGAGGAATGAGAAAACAGACCAAACACAGAGAGCAATCATAATAAAAGAATTGAGAGTTTGAGAGTATGTCTCTTGGTAATACTCTAATTTAGGGATCAGAAAACGCCAGCCCTGGCACCAAATCCAGTCTGCCACCTCTTTTTTTTCTGGTCCCTGAACTAAGAATGATTTTTGTATAGTAAAGATTGAAAGTTAAAAAAAAGAACATTTTGTGAAGAAAAGTGAAAATGACATGAAATTCACATTTCAGTGTCCATAACCACAGTTTTCTTGGATCACAGGCGCAGGTGCACTTGTTCACGTATTGTCTATGACCGCTTCCTCGCAAAGATGGCAGGCAGTTAGGGTGTTACCACAGGTATCATACAGGCCCTCTGAGCCTAATTTTTCCCCCTCTGATGCTTCAATGAAAAGTTTGCTAACCCTTGACCTAGTTGAACTCTTGTTCCCACAAGGAAAAAGTTTTTAGAAATTTGGTCACCTGTCCAAGGTTCTGCAAATTGTTCACAGCAGAACTTAGAATCCGGGCCAGCTGTCCTGACTGCCTTTGAGACCTTTCCGCTATGTGTTGCTCCTGCCCTGCATCCCTTTTGTCTTACTAGAATCACAAACCCAGAGGGACAGGAGTTTGAAAATGAACCAATATTTATCCTACTCTATGCCATTTCAGGTAAGCTATCTATCTATGTGATCATTACAACATGTAGACTTGGCCTATCAGTCTGGCTGCCTATCTATCCATCATCTATCATCGATCTATTATCGATTAACCTATCATCTATCCATCATCTATCATCTATCTATTTATCTAATCTGTCATCTATCATCTGCCTATCATCTATCATCTATCTATCATCTATTATCTATCTATCTATCTATCATCTATTATCTATCTATCATCTATCATTATCAATTATCTTTTATTTCTCTATATATTTACCACATTTCCATATAAGCCAATAAAATACCTCTTATATTTTAGACATTAGTCTAAGTTCTTTTCAAATCTCATCTTTAATCCACTGAATAACTACTGGAAAAAAATATTTCGTAACCACATAATCAATTGTTAAGTCCTTGTGTCTAGAAGTTCTTGAAATCAGTAACTCTCTCCTTGCCCAGGACAAAAGTTTGCAATGCCTAATAACACATTTTGTTAGTTCACTTAAATATTTTTTTTTCAATGTTTGTAAATGTCTATTTATTTTTGAGAGAGACAGCAGGAGCAGAGGAGGGGCAGAAAGAGGGGAAGACACAGAATCTGAAGCAGACTCCAGGCTCTGAGCTGTCAGCACAGAGCCCGACACCAGGCTTAAACCCATTAACCGCAAGATCATGACCTGAGCTGAAGTCGGCCACTTAACTGAGCCACACAGGCGCCCCTAAACATTTTAGAAACATCAGTATGTAGATATGATTTGCACAGAAGGAGCAAGAAGAAACCCAAAGCCACACCCTAGATCCCCATATAAACATATTTTCTCCACCTACAGTGCATTTCAGATGAATTTGCAGAGCTGCTAGGTAGAGGTGCCTGGTTATATGCTGCAGAATCTCTGAATCAGAACTTCTGGATGAGGTCAGGATACAGAATGTCCAAATCAGTGGTGACATTCATAAGCCCGATAGAGAATGGCCAAAACAAATCTGTTTTTGAGCTCATTCCACTATTAAAGGACATTAATGTCATAACTGCATACTGAATTTGGTAAACAGTGGAGAATTTAAATGACACTTCAGATTTACAACTGACCTCTGTAACAAACAGAACTCATGATTCCCTCTAAAATGTATTTGGAGAAATTCCTCCTCTGCTCTTGGATAAAGACATTGGCAATTTCATGACTTACTTGGTAATTCTTGGTTCAAAATTCTATGGTCACTTTAATTTAGAAGCACATTTTCCATTTAGTGATTAAATATGTCTGACTCCATGGTATTTTAGAAGCAATGAACTTTCTTTAAACTTGTATCTCCCCCCCACCCCCAGTTGGATGTTCTGTGCGCTGACTTCTGGAGGCACAGGAGATATGGTCTTTCTCTTCTTTCATATGCCCCAAGATTGCAAATTGTGATTTTTAGAAAATATTTGCAGTGTTGTGTGGGGATAACAGCATGCGAGCACATGTCGGAAGAATAGTAAAGTTTTTTTGTTAGTGGTTATCGTAAGACGACTTATCACTTCACAAATTTCGGAAATGTTTGAAGTTTATTCATTATCTGGTGGTTCTTCAGAGATCTTCACTGAGATCATCACCTTGGACTTACTATGATGTGAGTGATGTATTTACCTCAGAATACTGGCTTGGCCCCTCAGCCCATCTTGTTTCTGGTGTGCGTGTGTATGTGAGTATCTCCCCAAGTTTATAGTCTTATCTGCCTAGCAGAAGCACTCCTTGACGCACTGTGAGCATAGTTGCTCCCAAGGCATGTTAACTCTGTCCGTGAAGCAAGAACTATCCAATGTCTCATCAATAGATTGGGCATTAGTCAAGCACCTGTCCACTATGCTCCTTTAACTGTGGGGACACATAGCACTAGGAATAGTTATTTTTTTTCCAAGATTTTATTTAAATTCAAGTTAGTTAACATATAGTGTAGAATTGGTCATAGGAGTAGAATTTAGTGATTCATCTCTTACATATAACACCCAGTGCTCATCATAAGTGCGCTTCTTAATGTCCATCACCCTTTTGGCCCATCTCCCACCCACCTTCCCTCCAGCAACCCTCACTTTGTTCTCTATAATGGTTCTCTTATGGGTTGCCTCCCTCTCTGTTTTTATCTTATTTTATTTTTCCTTCCCTTCCCCTATGTTCACCTGTTTTGTTTCTTAAATTCCACATGAGTAAAATCATATGGTATATGTCTTTCCCTGACTGACTTATTTCATTTAGCATAATACACTTTAGCTCCTTCCATGTTGTTGTAAATGGCAAGATTTCATTTTTTTTTTGATGGCCGAGTAATACTCCTTTGTATATGTATACCACATCTTCTTTATCCATTCATCAGTCGATGAACATTTGGACTCTTTCCATAATTTGGCTATTGTTGATAGTCCTACTATAAAAATTGGGATGTATGTGCCACTTGGAATCAGTATTTTTGTATCCTTTGGATAAAAACCTAATAGTGTAATTACTGGGTCATAGGGTAGCTCTATCTTTACCTTTCTGAGGAACCTCCACACTGTTTTCCAGAGTGGCTGCACCAGTTTGCATTCCCACCCAACATCCTCACCAACATCTGCTATTTCCTGAGTTATTGATTTTAGCCATTCTGACAGGTGTGAAGTCATTTCACATTTGGTTTTGATTTTTATTTCCCTGATGATGAGTGATGTGGAGTATTTTTTCTTGTGTCTCTCAGCCATTTGTCTTCTTTGGAGAAATATCTGTTCATGTCTTCTGCCCATTTCTTAATTGGATTATTTTTTTAAGTGTTGACTTGGTAGGTTCTTTATAGATGTTGGATACTAGCCCTTTATCTCATATGTCATTTGCAAATATATTCTCCCATTCTGCAGGTTGCCTTTTAGTTTTGTTGGTTGTTTCCTTTGCTGTGCAGAAGATTTTCATCTTGATGAAGTTCCAGTAGTTCATTTTTGCTTTTGTTTCCCTTGCCTCTGGAGACGTGTCGAGTAAGAAGTTACTGCAGCCGAGGTAATAGTTGTTCTGATGAGACCACTCATGCTAGCTTGAGGGTGGAGGGACTCACAGTTCACTCCACTCCATCAGTGCTGCCCAGAGATGTTTATTTCCAAACCATTTTGTTAACCAAGCTGCTTTTATAAACTCAATAGTTTTCAGTTATTTCTTTTTAAAAATTTCATCTTGGCCATATTTGTATACCATATATATTATACATTTGCACTTTACTCAAAAATTCTAATTTAACTTCTTGCTACATAAGAAATAGTTTGAGAAGCCTTTGGATTGTCTATAAATAGACCCTATCAATTAAGATCGTTCATTCATCGTACTTATCAAAATTCAAATTCCTGGCTTCACTCCAGATTTTCTAATATAAAAACTCTGCTGATAATGAAAAATTTATATTTTAACAAGCTCTTCCTAAATGATTATTTTGCATGTTAACATTTCAGAAAGTCCAAAAAATTGTGATATATTTATTATTCTAGAGTAAGAGGAAGGAAAATAATGGGGGAAGAGAGGAAAGCGAGGAAAGTAAATGAAGCTAGAACCAGTAATCTTTAAGGTAAAATTATTTTTAAAAATCAAAATATTGAGTAATGGGTTATTCTTTTAGAAATCAATGGTTAATACGTGTGTGGTCATAAGCTAAAGCCTTTAATTTCTAAGTAGAAAATTATTGGTGTAACAATATGAAAGCTTTACATGAAATATGAATCTCAAAAATGTGTATTTTCAAAAATTATATAATATCTGAAAATAAAATTATTGGTTAACTTTAAAAATAGTTAGTTCAAACTCTTCTTTGCTTAGGTACCAATAAGTTAAAAGCAAAAATAACAAAAACCCTAACGATAGAGACAATAAATCCTGTGATATATTAGGACTGCAGAAGGGGAATTTCAGCCTTGAATTTTAACCACAAAACAAAGGCCAATAAATTTAAAATGCAGAAATATTTAATTTGGGTGAATTTTCACAATAAGCACATATTAACCATCATAAGTTCATTTCTGTAATATTTGTTTTAATTTATCCCTAAATTATTGTAATTGGGATATGAAGTAAAAAGAGACACATTTCTAATAGCAATGATAATTTTCCAATTTCTTAATCCTGATATATTGATATCTTCAGTTCTTTTAGAATATAAAGTATGCCCCCACAAAAATGACAGAGAAATTATTGATATCAGCCCTACAAGTAAGCTTTAGTATGATTTTTTATTCTGTAAAACCCAGTTATTAGTTGAAATCACATGGGTCTTCAGTTAAGTGATGAAATGTCACATATCAGGAAAAGTATTATTTTATCACAAGAAGCTAAGAACTGACACTAGGAAGAGCTTCTTTCAGATAAGAAGTATCATCAGGTTCTAGAATTTTCATTGCTTTCTTAAAAAAATACAAAATGCATCTAATTATTCAACCATTGAGTCACTATTGGGACTTTTTTCCTAAGAAAGCTTCAAATAGTGTTTCATAATTTTGTTAACTATAAATCTCTTACAAATAGCTTTCCAACATTAATCCCAGTTCTGCAGTCCTCAAATACTTGAGGAACTGATTTCATTGAGCTTTCAACTTAGAGCAGTGAAAACATCCATTAATTAAATCATCACACAGAGAACGTTATGAGTGATGTGGTGATAGGGAGGTTTAGCATGCCATAGAAAAATCTGAACTTGTTTAGAAATGAAGGAAACTTTCCTTTTTTATGGCTCACATACAACAGCCAGTGCTCATCCCAACAAGTGCCCTCCTCAATGCCGTTCACCGTGCCGTTTATATATATAAACCACAACTTCTTTATCCATTCATCACTTGATGGACATTTAGGCTCTTTACATAATTTGGCTATTGTTGAAAGTGCTGCTATAAACATTGGGGTACATGGACCCCTATGCATCAGCACTCCTGTATCCCTTGGGTCAATTCCTAGCAGTGCTATTGCTGGGTCATAGGATAGTTCAATTTTTAGTTTTTTGAGGAACCTCCGCACTATTTTCCAGAGTGGCTGCAGCAGTTTGCATTCCTACCAACAGTGCAAGAGGGTTTCCATCTGTCCACATCCTCACCAGCATCTATAGTTTCCTGATTTGTTCATTTTAGCCACTGTGACCCACGTGAGGTGGTATCTCAGTGTGGCTTTGATTTGTATTTCCCTGATGATGAATGATGTTGAGCATCGTTTCAGGTGTCTTGTTGGCCACCTGGATGTCTTCTTTGGAAAAGTGTCTATTCATGTTTTCTGAAGGCAACTTCCTTAATGAAATGTGATTTAAGCAAAGGCCTGAAGGCTAAACAAAGAGATAATGGGAATAAAAGCTATTTAGGGCATGTGTAAATGTGCAGAGCCTAAGAAAACAGCAGCTTGAAAATACTGTCAGAATTGGAATTGAAGCATAGTAGGTAAGAAAAATAGAAACAAGAGAAGCTGGAACGACAATGGATGAAAACATGGAAAGCCACATATTATTATTAGTTTGCCAGGAATGCCATAACAAAGTATGGACTGGTTGACTTAACAGAAGTTAACTTTCTCACAGTTTTGAAAGCTAGAAGTCCAAGGTCAAGGTGTGGGTAGAGTTGGTTTCTTATGAGGCCTCTCTCTGGCTTGCAAGAGGCTACTTTCTTGCTGTGTCTTCATGTGGTCTCCTGTCTGTGTGTGCACACGGCTGATGTCTCTGTGTTCTAATTCCTCTTCTTATAAAGACCTCAGTCATATTGGATTGGGGCCTACCCCCAAAGACCTCATTTTAACCTCTTTAATGGTCCCACTCCAAATGCAGTCACATCTGAGGTACTAGGAATTAGGGCTTGAACATATGAATTTTGTTGGAACACGATTCAGCCTATAACACCATATGGGGGTGTTTGCACCATATAGGGGTGTTTGCACTGTAACAAATGGAAAATGGGCACTCTTGAAGGTTTTGAAGTCAACAGAATTATGGGTGAGGTGAGGTTTAATTTGGAAAGTTATTTCCATATGCCACGTGAAGAACAGTTTGGAAGGAGTAAAATTTGTGACATGTTAGCCAAGCCCAGGGGAAAGACATTAGGAGGTGTGTGCGTGTGTGTGTGTGTGTGTGTGTGTGTGTGTGTGTGGCTGCAGAGGTCAGCTGGGAGTGGCAAGATGGGACAGACCACTGAGAAAGTTAGGTGGCAAATTTTATTTGTTGTTTGTGTAATCAAGGCAGAGAAAATGGAAGATCAGAGAAATTATCTCATGTATAAATGCTGCTAGCAAAAAAACTAGGAGAAAAGAAAAAAGTGAAAATAGATGACCAGGTAAAGACTTTCAAAAATGTGACACTGATGAGGCAAGATCTGGGTTCAGCTATGAAGTTAACAGGGTCCCTCGTTAGGAGCAAAGACCCATCCCTGCAGGAAGGAGTGGTGTCTGATATCTTTAGTGTGTACCTGGCCAAACTCATTAGGGGGAGAAACCAACTCACATCGTCTAAATAACAAGGATTATCAAATCCTAAATCCAGGAACTAACGCCATAGCATACAGGTATGAACCAAAAAAGGAGGCGGTAGGTTTTCAACTGGCACATAAATATGGTCCCACAGCCGTTCACATTTTTTGAGGGCTGAATAAAAGCAGGTATAAAGTCCAGAAGAATTATAAAGGTTTTAAAATGCAATAATGATGATTTAAAAGAAAAAAAAATACTTGCTGACATTAAAGCTTCTACTGAGCTCAATCCTTTTTAATCCCAAATCAATGTCTATTTTTTACATTGAATACAATTCTCATTCCTGTCTTATCTCTCCAGCTTCACCGTGACTTACTGATTTATTTACCTTCACCGGAAAACTTGAGTTTTGAAGGTCACTGCTTAACATCAATCTTACAATATGTTCAAAAGCCTTTAGTATTATTCTTTTGTTAATGGATTATATACGTTTTATTATGAAAATTTTCAAAAGTCTATAAAATTAGAATGGTGTAGTGACCTAGCCTATACCCACAATTCACTTCCAATACCATCGATATTCGGCTATTAACTCTACTTCCCTCTACCTTTACTTTTGGCAGAATTTTAAACAAATTTTGGTACCTTTGCATTTCAACTGTCGACATTTCTTTGGGCATGTCTAACATGTAGGGCATTTTAAACAACAAAACAAATGTCATGAGGAGACCTAATAAAATTAGTGACAACTGCTTAATACCATCCAATGCCCAATTTATTTTGGAATTTTCCCTAAAAGTCTCATATTTTTTTTTATTGTTTTGTTTAAATCGAGGTCTAACAAAGGCCCAGCAAATGCATTCATTTGCTTTGTCTCTTAAACCTCTTTTACTCATAACTATCTTCTCATTGAAGATTTCTTGGCCTGCAGAAGATCTCATAATCTCAGTTTCCTCAATTGCTTCCTTATAAATATTGAATAATCCCTGGATGAGCTTAATCTTAATCAGAAGAGCAGTTCTCTCTTCTTGGATAAATTTTAAATTTTATAAGTCAAATGCATTCCAAGTGACCACCAACAAATTAAGATTTACACTGCAGTTCATGAATCATAAATGCATAATATGTAAGACAAGGAATGTCCAGTAACAGGACAGAAAAAATGCTGTAGTAAGTATTATAGCAAAAAAGATGTGCATGTCCCATTTATTTCTAACGATATTTGACCAATGCCAAAGATTTAACAAAACCAAATATGTACCATTATACTTAATGTTTACTGCAAAAGATCTAGTCTATTTCTACCTGAATTGAAAGGCGAAGTGTGCTGTCCATCCCACGTGAGCCTGAGACACGAGTGTTCACAGCTCACAACCCCAGGAGAAGCACAAGCAGACTCCTGGTGCTTGTTTAGAGCTGTGGTAAGCATACCTTCTGCCCTTAACTTTATTTTCTGATTCTTGTTTTTAAAAGCCACACAAGGGGCGCCTGCGTGGCTCAGTCGGTTAAACGTCCGACTTCAGCTCACGTCACGATCTCGCGGTCCGTGAGTTCGAGCCCCGCGTCGGGCTCTGGGCTGATGGCTCAGAGCCTGGAGCCTGCTTCCGATTCTGTGTCTCCCTCTCTCTCTGCCCCTCCCCCATTCATGCTCTGTCTCTCTCTGTCTCAAAAATAAATAAACGTTAAAAAAAAATTAAAAAAAAAATAAAAAAAATAAAAGCCACACAAGTCCTTGATTCAAAATGGTTCATCTTAATTCTCACTTTGGGAACTGAAGTGTGTTTTCTGACGATCAATGTGTACTGCCCCCATGGATAATCCTTGGGTACACACAGACATCTGGCCCTCCCGTGTACCGTGGCTCAATCCGTGGCCATGGAAATGTCTCTGGCTTGCAGGATATGATGGGCCAAGGTCATCTCCACCATCACCATTAATCTTTCAATTAACAAAAGCAAATTTGGCGTCTTTTGAATCATGACTTATGGTTCTAGGTTTTAGGTTTATGGCACCGGTATTACCAGAAAAGACACAACATGAAAATGATAAATTTGACAAAAGCAGAGAAACTAGGAAATTCACATCTATTAAAGCACTCCAGGAAATTCAATAACAAGCGGTAACAGGGAACATATTCAATAGATGAAAAAAAATTAAATAATTTTTTAGAGAAATGTATGGAGGAAGATGGAAGGAATAGTATGCTCATCCATATCTAGATAAAAGGGATCAGATAAAAACCCCAAATTAGAGGGCCCAACTTGCCCTAATACCCATCTGAGATAAGGAAATGGCCTGGCAATTAAACTGAGTTCTTATTCCAAGAGTTATTTATCAGATATAATAATCACACCCAGGAGGATACTTGGATAAATGCAAGGGACTGTTATGGCCATTCTAAGCAAATAGCACCCATTTCTTATTAAATTTCTATCTTATCTCACAAAAAGCAATGGGACCTCCTGTTGTAGGTACAGCACCTGTTGCAAGTACCTTCCTCAGGACCCACTGGAGTACAGTGCACCACAGATGAAGAGCTTATATGCAGTCTAAAGGGTCAGGATTGGCCGATTTGTTAGGCAGGAGACAAACACTTGAGTAGCCAAAACTGAACCTACAGAAAGACATGCTTTCCTACGGGGTGTTGGCTAAGCAGAGTGGTCACAGAGTCTGGGGGTATCATCTTATTACAAAGAGTGTTATAATGAGTCTTATAATGAGTGATTAGAACTACAGCCATCACCATGTGGGTGGGGTCAACTCACACGTGGTAGCCGCTTCTTCCTGGGTTGTACTTACTCACTTTGGATTCTACCCTCCCCATCCATCTTCTTATCCTTGGGTTTTTCTCAGCAGTGAGGTCTTGCCAGTCAGAAGCAAAGTTGCAATTGAGTGTGATGGCCATAAATACCAAAACGACCATCCACACTACCAGAACATTGAGCAGAAAGATATATCAAAATTATAGGCTACACTCATAGAGTTGACACATTTTAGCCAATATTTTTTATTTATCACTACAGTCAATTTTAAGAGTTCTTCTCTTCACTGAAAGGAAAGGAAATATTGGAATGTATAGATAATTGCAAAAAAGCACCTAGAATTAATGTGCAGTCACTTCAGTCTCCTTCCAGAGAGAGCTCTTACAAAATCTGCTGATTAGATGGTCTTAAATTTAGTGTCTGTTTTCTTCAAATTTAGTGAAAGAAAAAAAAAAAAAAAAACTTAACCAAGAATTAAACAGTAGGATGGAAATGAGGAAAATCAATAGAGACTGGTTAACCTATAAATGAGATAATTTCTCATTAAATAAATATGCATTAATACTTCATCTTCCTGTTAACACTAAAACACCAGTCTTGGAAAAGTAGCTATAAATAAAATCTTTTATGGTAACCCTTTCCTTGATGAGTCATAGTTTATAAAAAATTAATTCAAGGATATTCCTTAAATATCATTGGTCATTATGTTTGTTTCTTTAGAACTCTTCCTTTTAGAACTTTTATTTGGGATTTAGATGATGAGTATCAGGCTAATGCATTCATTTTTTACCTTTGACACAAATTTGGAGGAATAGCAAATTTCTTGATGGAAAAATTATCCAAGTCCATATGGCCTAGCATGAGGCTTATATAACAGGAAAGCATTTAACAGGAATCATGGTAAGTTCCTCTATGAGGCCCCTAAGCCGGACCGCACAGGAGGACTGGAGAGAGGGGTAACAGGGTTGCACATGAGAGAGTTTAGGGTGTAGCCAGCTGCAATTGTAGGTCTACAATGTGACGTGGCCATAAGTGCTAATGTGATTATGGGATGTACAAAGAGAACTACTGCAGTCAGGACAGGAGATTGGAAGAACCCAATCTAGAGTACATGTCCACCCCAGGAACATGGCACTCACCTTTTAAGAATTATGGAGGGGCTGGGGTGCCTGGGTGGCTCAGTCGGTTAAGCCTCTGACTTCGGCTCAGGTGACGATCTCGCGGTCCATGAGTTCGAGCCCCGCGTCGGGCTCTGTGCTGACTGCTCAGAGCCTGGAGCCTGCTTCCGATTCTGTGTCTCCCTCTCTGTCTGCCCCTCCCCCGTTCATGCTCTGTCTCTCTCTGTCTCAAAAATAAATAAACGTTAAAAAAAAAATTAAAAAAAAAAAAAGAATTATGGAGGGGCTATAGATGAGCTTAAGGGACTGATGGGAAGGAGGGTATAAATTGAAGAGTCTGTGATTTCATTCTGAAAAGGTGAAAGCAAGGGGGCAAGATAGTTGTTACTAACATACATTGAAGGATTAGCACATGGACAAATGATGAGGCGCTTTCTATATGAATCCACAGAAAAGAATGAGGCCTCAGGGCAGAAGTTCCAGGAGGATACATTGAAGCTCCAGTGTAGGGGTTTCAGTGACTAAATTAAACTCAGGTGCTATGGGTTTTCATCCTCTTGGGCGAGGGTGGGCATCTTATCAAATGGGATTCAAATATCACATGTAAGTTTAAGTTAGATGACCATAAAATCCTTTTCAACCCTAAAATTTGGTAATTCTTTTATCAGTTTCTAAAGGGTGATAATCATTATTATTATGACGGTATCTCATGCTTCTTGCTATTTTATGTGAATTTACCTATTTTTCTCACAACTCCCAGATAGGGGGTCTTAAGTTTAGTACCTACTCAATGTTAACTCAACTTCATAAGATAATGACTTTTCCCAAAGACAACCAGCCACTAAAGAGTGATCCAGAAATCAAATCCAAGAAAGCTGGTTTTAAAACTCATGCCACATAGGCCTTTTTAAAAATATCCAGTGGGTATTATGAGACACAGAATAAGTTAATTCACATTAAGAGAGTTAATATGAAGCATTGACATTTTAACTATTCATTGTGTTTTATTACCAAACTTACGATTGATTCTATTTTTTTAATTGTTTTTTTTTTTATTTACATTTATTTATTTTTGAGAAACAGATTGAGACAAAGCATGAGCGGGGGAGGAGCAGAGAGAGAAGGAGACACAGAATCCGAAGCAGACTCCAGGCTCTGAGCAAGCGGTCAGCACAGAGCCTGATGCGGGGCTCAAACCCAGAAACTGTGAGATCATGACCTGAGCCCAAGTCAGAGGCTCAACGGACTGAGCCACCCATGCGCCCCCTATTGATTCTATTCTGATCATTATGGAGCTCAAGGGAAGCAGATAAGAACTCCCATTTTGAGGTCTTGGTCCACGGGCTAACACACAGGCCATCACAGAAAGCTAGTTAAAAATGCAGAATCTCAGCCTTTCCTCCAGACCTGATGAATCTGAAACTCCATCTAACAAAATCTCAGGATGATTCATATGAAATAAAGTTGGAGAAGCCCTGGTTTATTATACACTCATCAAAAACCTTAGAAATGCCCTTCATTAAAATAATAACTTTGAAACTATCTATAGTTCACCAAAGCTGTCTAATTTAAGTGTGGAAATACACACAACACTAATGACTTCCTAAACTTAGAAAATAAATGTGCTAGCTTTGCAATTCAGTTGTCACAGAATTGGAAAAGGAATCAAGACCATATAATGCTGGAAAGCTACAGAGTTATGAAACAGTTATGTACCTACTGTTTAAAGAGGAAGCTGTGAGTATCCAGTAAATAGGTGAACTTGTATTATTGAAATTTACATAGGTATTCACTTCTCAAGATTGCAGGTTATATAATGGTAACTTTCTTATTCTTACATAACTTCCTGTATATTGCATAAGTGTGTAGTCCCAGAAGAGTGTGTCTGCTCGGGAACAATACCTATTGTTAGAATACAATTTTAGGCAGAATAAATATGATATGATACTTCTGAGGAAGAGAAAACAAGTTCTTCTAAACTTATAGAGAATGTTTGCAATGGCTGAAGAAAAGGCGCTTCATTTTTAGCGTGTTAAATACACATAATAAATTATCAGCTGTGTCATCCATTCATTCTGCAAGCATCATCATCTGCCTATGTAGACGAGGCGCACTTCTGGAAGCTGAGGATTCCTTAATGAATGAGATCTCCTCTTGCGTGATGGACAAGGAAAAAGGCCATGTCAATGGAGTATACGTGCGATGACAGGGAAAGTATTTCTGAAAATAATTCATCCCACACTGTGAACGCATCCTGGAGAAAACTAAATCTAGGAGGAAGCTTGAAGAATAAGCGTGAACCCAGTGAGAGTCAAGGTGGGTAAGAGATTTTTCAAGCGGAGGAAAGAATACGCCCAGAGTTGAGGGTGACACTGGGCATCACACACTAAAAGAACCAGAAAGATTGACAAAAGTTCCACATACATATCTAAATTGTTTTCCCATCAATGCAATGTTCTTTATCTATCTTGCAACATTTTTTGAGTGTTCAAGAGAGAGCATGTATGGGAAAACATAGTGTATCTATGGAATATGACACTCTTAATTCATATTATTGCACATTCATATGTAACAAGTCTAATTTTCATTCGTATCACTACACATTTTACACCCTTTTCAATCATTTTTATACTATTCTAAGTGCATTTGTTGTGGGCAGAAAGCTAGGCAGAAAGCGACCAAATTTTCTAAATTTTGCAACTCTCATTCTTTATGACCTACCTTTTCCCTTGCTTTTTTCTCACTAGATCTTTGATAGAAAACTAAAACTCGCCTTCACCAAATTGTCTTTAGTTTGATTGTGGCAGGTGCAGGCCATGCTTGGACATCTGTCCTAACAATTAACCCAAATCTTTTTCAAAGGAACTCCGTCTGGCCTTCCTTGCTGTCAGGTTAGCACTTGCTAGTCTCATCGCAGATGTCCTCTTTTATTCCACTGTGCCTTAAATGGCTTGTTTAGAACCTATTGAGACTGTCTACACAGGACCGTTATCTGTGAAGACCTGTGATACTGGGTAGAGCCAAAAGTAATTTCCTTTGCCTGAATTTTGGAATCTCGACTTACAAATGACTCAAAGTTGAACTGAACTAAATACAAGAGGACATACCAGGACTCTTCTTGGAAAGTATGTCCAAGAAGAAGGTGAGAATTTTGACAACTCCCAAAATATTTGACTTGTATCTTTGTAAAAGTTCACATTTTTACTCACCTCTAAGAAAAATGGATGCAGGGGGAAATGGCTGTGTGGGTCCAAACTCACACGTCCTGAACAATAGGAAAAGAATGTTCATAGGCAGGAAAGTGAAGAGGCAAGTAGCTTCATATCTGACAGCAAACAATATAAAAGTTTGAGAAAAAGAATTAAGGGAGACCACAGAGGTGGGAAGTTCTAGTAGAAAACTGTTCCCAGGTTTGCAAAAGGATGGAGAAAGGGCCACCAGGCTTATTTATTCAGCATCTAACATCAACTCTGTGAGAGGAGTTGTATTTCCAAGAGGAATGATTGCAGAAAGCCCAACTGTCCTTAGAAGTGCCAACAAGGTGTACCCTGAGGGAGGTCTCAGTAACACTTCTGGTACACTGAGTGCTAAGAAAGGAGACAGCCAGGAGGAAATCCCAAATCAGCAAAGTAGAAAAGAATAAAGAGTTGCATCTGGTAGGGGGCTATCATGCAGCCGGAAATGGACTTGGAGTGCAGATAGTTCTATCCCAGGAAACCGTGCCATTGTTGGAAATTAAGAATTAGCTTGACTAATGAATGTTGGTGTGCTGGTGGGTGACCCATCCCAACCTACATATTGGTCTCAGAAAATGACACTAGTTTCTCAAACACCAGACTCTCCAGGATGGCACTGCATCCCAGGCTGTGGGCAGACGCTCACAACAGGTGACAGCTGACATTCCCTTACTCCAGCCTCACCCCATTGAAGAACCTGCGCTCTCACTGCTATAGCAATTTCAATGAAAGAACCCTTTTTGGTGTAATGATGCCAGCATCAGCCTTATACTTAAACCTCTTAAACAGGAAAACAGCACATGTAGGAGCTTCAACAATCTCGTGTGCTTCTTAAGTAGACTAGGTAGCAAGTTTAAGAGAAGCTTCTTCCGCATTTCATCACTTCCTGTTTCTTCCAATGAAATGAAGATGTAGGACTGTGATTTTTATTACTCCTCATGCTTCTTCTGAATCTTTCTTCTAATGCTTTGAAAGCCTTGGGGCAACAAGCTTGATGGTCCAATGGCTGCATTTATTTGGATCAAGAAGGGAAAACACTCTTAACTTCCCCCACGGTCCAGATCCTTAAGGAAACTGCCTGACTGCTCCAAATTTTTATGCAAAGAGAAACTTTCATCCTTGCCCTCCCTTCGTCATTGACATACGACTCCCACCAGCAAAGAATGCAATTAATTAAATATCTTTTTATTGCTATCAAATAAGCGGTTGCTGAGAGTTGACTTTTCTTCTTACTGCTCACCCGTTCCCACCCATGACTTTGAACAAACAATTTCAAGAGACTAGAGAGCATCTTCTCTATTCCAAACAATATGAGGGATATCGAGCATATATCAGCTATGATTTTTAGGAAAATTAATTACTTTTACCTAGCACTGTGCAAGACAGTATTCAAAAAAGCTTCACCTGCAACATCTCATTTTGTTATCTAAAACAAACCCACGACTTAAGCAGAGAGAAGAGTGTGACATTGTGTGATTTATAGTAAGAAATATATATTTGGTTTTTGTCCCCATTTCTTGCACAGAGTTCCTAAAATTCTTGGAATGTCTTAAGTGAAAGAGCTATAAAAGTGTTATGTTAATAAGGTGACTTTTGGACCAAAAATTTAAGGATGGGGGCTAGCTGCCTGTGAATCCAACCATGTAATTAGAGGATTGGAAATTTAGCTCCCAATCCCAATCTTGGAGGAGGGGAGAAGGGCTGGAGACTGACCTCAATCACCAAATGCCAATGATTTAATCAACTGTGCCTATGCAATGGAGCTTCTGTAAAAACCCAAAAGGACAGGGTTTGAAGAACTTTGGAGTTGGTGAACATGTAAAGGTGCTGGAAGGGTGGTGCCCTGGGACAGGTCATGGAAACTGTATCCTTTCTCCCCACCTTGAATAGATGCCCTATGCATCTCCCCCATCTGGCCATTTCTGAGTTATATCCTTTATAATAAACTAGTGATTTATTAAGTAAAATAGTTCCTGAGTTCTGTAAGAGGCTGTAGCAAATTAATCGAACCCAAAGAAAGAGGGGGTCATGGGAACCTCCTTTCTGCCCAGAAGCACAATTACTATCCCGGGCTTGCAACTGACATCTGAAGTGCATGTGGTGGGGGAAGTGGCAGGACAAACCAAGAGAAACAAACCAAGACATATCACAGGCAGACTTCAGAAAACTGAAGATGAAGAAAAAAGCTTGAAAGCAGCAGAGAAACAATGCATTACCTACAAATCAACTGAGAACAGATTTCTTGTCAGAATCTACTGAAATCAGAAAGATGTACAACATATTTCAAGTGCTGAAAGAAAAGAACTGTCAACCCAGAATTTCATATCCAGGGAAAATATCCTTTAAGAATGAAGACAAAATCAAGGCATTTTCAGATGAAGGAAAGTAGAAGACTTTGTCACAAGTGGATCTACCACCCTAGTCTTTGCAGGCTGCTGTAACAAAATACCACAGGCCGGGTGATTTATACACAACATTTCTTTTTTCATGGGTTCGGAACCTGGAATTCTAAGATCAGAGTGCCAGTATGGTCAAGTGGGAGCCCTCTTCCGGGTCACAGACTTCATGTTGCATTATCATATGGCAGAAGCAGCAAGGGATCTCTGTGAGTCCCTTTTATAAGGGGATTAATCCCATTCGTGAGGGCTCCACCTCATGACTTAATCACCTGCCAGAGGCCCTGCTTCCTAACACTATCACACTGGGTTTTAGGATTTCAACAAGTGAATTTCGAAGGGACACAAATACTCAGACCATAACAACCTGCCCTGAAAGAAAAGCTATAGGAAGTTCTCAAAACAGAAAGAATATGAAGGGGAAGAAAAAGGGATAGTGGTAAAGGAAAAGAGAATATGGATAGAGCAAAATTATGTATAGATAGAATCTACTTCTCTTCTCCACTTCAGTTTTCTAGATTAAATTTGAGGTGGAAACAGTAACTATGACACCATAGTATGGTTCTCAATATTTGTAAAGAAAATAAGACAATTATATTATAAATGGAGGATTTTAAAGAAATGTAAAGTAAATAAGGTACTAACCTTCATGTGAACTGATAAAACAACACCACCAGTAGGAGGTTCCCATGACCCCCTATTTCTTTGGGTTTGATTAATTTGCTACAGTAGACTGTAATAAGATGTGTGAATGTGTACGTATGAGCTTATGTTTGTGCACATGTGTGTGTGTGTGTATATATATAGCAACCACTAAAAATGCTATGCAAAATGATACACTAAAAACACCATAGGTAAACTAAAATAGAGCTCTTAATATGGCTCAACTAACCAACAGAAAGGTATAAAAAAGTAAACAGAAAAAACAAAAAACAAAAAAAGCTAAAATAAATGGCAGACTTAAATTTGGGGATATCAAGAATGATATTAAATGTAAATTTCTAAATGCATCCATTAGGAGACACAAATTGACAATGTGAATTAATAAAGTTGCAAAACACTATGCCGACTATAAGAACTCAGTTTGAATGTAATAGTATACACAGGTAAACAATGAAAAAAAGATATATCATATAAACATGAATCCAAAAAAGCAGGGGTAGTTATGTTAATATTAGATAAAGCAGACTTCAGAGCAAAGAAAGTTTCTAGTGACAGGGGAATTAAGTGTGTATATAACAAATAACAGAGCTCCACAATATGTGAAGCAAAAACTGACAAAACTTACATAGCCACAGTTATGTTTGGAGCCTACAACATACCTCTTCACCGATTAATAGAACAAAAGACAAAAAAAGAACTCATCAACAACATCAAACAAAAGTATCTAATCACCATATATAGAACATTGCACTCAATGACATTATTTTAAGTGCCTATAGAACATATATCAAGATAGATCGTATATTCACTTTAAAAAAAAATCACAAAGTTTAAAATAATTGAAATCATATAGGCTATATTATCTGACCAGAATAGAATAAAAATATGTCAATAACAGAAAGATAATAAGAAAATCTCCAATACTTAGAAACTAAACATGTACGTCTAAATAATTCACAGGTCAGGGGCACCTGAGTGACTCAGTCGGTTAAGTGTCCAACTCTTGATTTCGGCTCAGGTCACGGTCTCATGATTTGTGAGTTCGAGCCCCACATGAGGCTTCATCCTAACAGTGGGGAGACTGCTTGGGATTCTCTCTCCTCCCCTTCTCAGCTTGTACACGTATGCACAAACACTCTCTCTCTCAAAATAAATAAACAGGGGTGCTTGCATGGCTCAGTCGTTTAAGTATCCTACTCTTAATTTCAGCTCAGGCCATAAATTCATGGTTCGTGAGTTCAAACCCCACATGGGGCTCTGCGCTGATAGTGCAGAGTCTGCTTGGGATTTTTTTTCTCTCTCTCTCTCCCCCCCCCCCCCTTACACTCTCTGTCTCTCAAAATAAATAAATAAATAAATAAATAAATAAATAAATAAAAATAAACAAATAACTTTTAAAAAGACAAAAATATATACTTCTAAAAATAAATAAAAATTAAAATAAAACAAATAATTCACAGGTCAAATTGAATAAAAATGAAAATAAACAGAAAAAAATATGAGGTACAGCTAAAGAAGTGCTGAGAGGGAAATTTTTTGACACTAAATGTTTATAGTAGGAAAAAGAAAAAGTCTCAAATCAATCATCTAAACTCCTCTCTTAAGCAGTTAGCAAAAGACCAAAATGAGCTATAAGCAAGCAAAAGAAAATAATAAAGAGCATAAAGCAATTTAATTAAAAACAGAAAATCAACGAAACAAAAATTGGTTCTTTGGAAAAAATAATAAAATTGACAAACCTCTAGCAAGACTGATCAAGAAAAAACAAAGGAAGGAGATACAAGTTACTAACCACAGGAATGAGGCAAGGGGCATCATTACAGACACTGTAGAAATCAAAAGGGTAAAACACGATTATTATGCTCTACACACATAAATTTGACAAATTAGACAAAATAGACAAATTTCTGGAAACGTACACTACCAAAATTCAACTAAGATGAAATGGATTATTTCAACAATCCTATAACTATTAAGGAAATTAAACTTACAATTAAATACCTCCAAAAAAAGAAACATACAGCGTTAGTGGTTTCATGAACATTTCTACCAAATATCCAAGGATGACTAATACAAATACTCTACATTCTTTTCCAGAAAATAGAGAAGTCAACACTTCCCAACTCATTCTACGAATCTATTATTATTCTCATACCAAACCAGATGAAGAAAATGCAAGCAAATTATAGACCAATATCATTCATGGATTAGATACAAAAATTATTAAGAAAATATTAACAAACAATATTTATCAATATACAAAAGAATCACACAGCATCAACAAGTGTGGTTTATTCTAGGGATGCAAAACTGGTTTAGCATTCGAAAATCAATCCATATACTCTACTATTTCACCAACTAAAGAAAAAAAATCAAATGATCATATCAATTGATGCAGAAAAAACATTTGTCAAAATTTAATACCCATTCATAATAAAAACTCTCAGTAAACTAGAAATAAAAGGATACGTTTCTAAACTTGATAAAGTGTACCTAGAAAACTTATAGCCAGTCTGCTAAAATACTGTTTTCCCCTTAAGATTTGGAAGAAGAAAAGGATATCCACTCTTACTATTCAATATAGTACTGGAAGGTAAGGCAGAGTAATAAGACAAGCAATAGAAATAAAAGGCACGCAAATCTTAAAATGAGATATGAAATTGTTCTTATTTACAAATGACATCATAGTCTATGTAGAAAATGCCAAGTAATCTAGTCAAAAAGGCCTAAAATTCATCAATAAGCTCTGCAAGGTCACAGGATACAAGAGCATCATAGAAAAATCAAGTGTATTTCTTTACATTAGTGACGATCACATGGAGACAGAAATTTTAAATTTTTTTAATGTTTATTTATATTTGAGACAGAGGGAGACAGAGCCTGAGCAGGGCAGGGGCAGAGAGAGAGGGAGACACAGAATCTGAAGCTGGCTCCAGGCTCCGAGCTGTCAGCACGGAGCCCAACGTGGGGTTTGAACCCACGGACTGTGAAATCAGGACCTGAGCCAAAGTTGGACGCTTAACCGACTGAGCCACCCAGGTGCCCCATGGAGGCAGAAAATTTAAACACAATACCATTTACAGTCACCAAAAGAATATCTAAATCTAAATCTAGCAAATATTGTATCAGATGTGAAATTATAAAAGACTGCTGGAAAAAAAAGATCTAAAAAAATAAATGCAATGTCCATGAATCAACATATTTAACACAGTAATGATGTCAATTTGCTACTAATTTACCTACAAGTTTAACACGACTTTCACCAAGATCCTACCATATTTTTTAGAAGATTTAAGCAAAATTACTCTAAAATGTATACGGAAAGACAAGGAAAAATAGCTGAAATCATTTTAAAAACAGAATAAAATGAGTGAACTACTCTACCCAATCTCAAGAATTATTATATTCTAATCAGGACTATGTAATGTTGGTGAAGGGACTGATGTAAGATCAATGGAACAAAATAGAAAATCCAGAAACAGACCCATGCAAAAGAACAAAAGTAATTCGATGGGGAAGTATAGTCTATTTAATAAATAGTGCTGGAGCAAACAAGTATGCATGGGTAAATATATGGACTTCTAACTAAATTTTATACCATATATAAAAAACAACGAAAAATGAATCACAGATTACAATGTAAAATTAACAATTGTAAAACTTTCAAAATAAAACTTAAGAGGAAACGGTTTGGACCTAAGGCTAGGGAAAGAGTTCTTAGACATAAAACCAAACCACAAACAGAAAACAAAGATACTGATGAACTGGACTACGTCAAATTTTTAAAAATTGTGTTCTACAAAAGATCCCGTTAAAAGGATGAAAATACAAGCTGCCTATGTAGAGAAAATAATTGCAAATCACATATCTGATGAACGCTTGTAACTACAACATACAAAGGTCTCTCAAATTTCAACATTAAAAAAATGAACAATATGCTTATAAAATTGGCAAACAAGATGAACAGATACTTGACTAATGAGCATATACAGATGTAAAATAACCACATATTCAACCTCTAAGCTTTAAGGATATGCAAATTAAGACCACAATGAAATATCACATCTATTAGAATAACTAAATTTTTTTAAACATTTCTTTTTATTATTTATTTATTTATTTATTTATTTGAGAGAATGAGAGCAAACGAGCAATGGAGAGAGAAAGAGAGAGAGAGAGAATCCCACCAGGAGCAGAGCGAGAGGGAGAGAGTGTGGAGAGGGTCTCAAACTCACCAACTGTGATATCATGACCTGAACTGAAGTCAGGTGCTTAACCGACTGCTAGAATAACTTTTTTTTAATAGCAAAAATATCAAATCTGGCAAGAGACTGATATTGGAGAAACTGAATCTCTCAAACATTCCCAATGGCAAATTACAATGCACAGTCACTCTGGAAAATATTATGTTTCTTAAAAATAAATTTAAACGGCCATATGACCCAACAATTTCGCTCCTGAGCTTTTATCCTTCAGAAATGAAAACTCGTGTCCGCCCAAATATCTGTACACAACTGATCATAATAGTTTTATTTGTAATAACGGAGAACTGGAAATGGTGTAGTATCTCTCACAAACCGAATGGTTAACCAAACTTACTAAAGGAAACTTTATAAGCCATACCAAATTCTAATTTAGTATAATTATAATTTAAGTTCTATTAAATATGCGAGTTAACCTTTATAAATTGAAAAAAAAATCCGTATCATGGAATGTTACTCAGCAGTACAAACAAAGTATTAATTCACTATCAGGTCATTATGCTGAAAAAGAAAGCCAGTCTCTAAGGTAACATTACCATTTATATCATATTTTGAAATTACAGAATTATAGGGGAGGAGCCAAGATGGCGGAACAGCATAGGATTTTTTTTTCGTCTGGTGCCCATGCAATCCAGCCAGACCAACACTAAAGCATCCTACGCACCTAGAAAACTGCTTGAGGATTAACACAACGATCTGCACAACCTGAACCACAGAACTCAGCAGGTAGGCAGTGCCAGGAGGTGAACTGGGGGAGAGAAGCAGCAGAGGGCAGCGAGCTGTTTGCCTGGGGAGGAAGGACGGAGACGGGGTGGCGGGGAGAGTTCAGGAAAAGCACGCCCCCCACCCCTCCAAAAGCAGCTGGAGAGAAAGTGGAAAAGTAGAAACAGTCACAGGGACTGAACTAAAAAGGGAGAAAGGAGAGTTTAAATTCCACTAAGAATCTATAAACGGGGGAGCGCAGAGTCTGAGGCTCCACAGCGCCATACCTGGCGGTGCTCTGGCGGGAAGGGCGAATCCCCAGGAGCAGAGTGGGGTCCGGGGGTCTTCAGGCCACACGGGGAGAGGCGCTTCCCCTGATGGGAGGGCATGTGGCCCCCCATTCAGGCAAAGGTGCCAGCACAACCACATTTGCTGGTGCTGGAACAAGGTCGCTGGGGGTGAAGCCTGGCGCCAGATGCGTGTTGTGATTTTCCATCATCCCTGAAATGCCGCTGCTACAGGATCGCATGAACTTTTTCTGGGGCGGGCTGGCACCAGGCCACAGTCTCTGGGCTTCGGCAGCAGCAGGGTCCCACGAATGCTCCTGGGTGCCCCGGCACCCGGCCACTGCTCGGAGAGACCCTCCGCAGGGGGGCAGAACGGGTCACAGCCACGGTCCCTCAGAAATAAGGGGTCGGGAAACACAGCCGCATCTGAGATAAAACTCAGGAGGGAGGTGCTGCCTGGGGCTTGCTCACGGACTGTGTGAAAGCGGGGAGGGGACGGAAGCCGAAGACAAAGGATAGGTGCGCGATTGCTGATAAGGGAGAACAGACTTTTGAGACTAGAGAGCAGATAGCTGGGTGATGCCATTTTTACCCCTCCCGCGCATGCGCAGAGGCACCTACACGTGCCACAGCAATCTACCCCAGTAAACTAAGCAGCGCCATCTAGTGGTGAATGGAGCCATTACACTAAGCCCCGCCCAACTGGGCCAACCTCAATCTTCAAGAACACAGGTCTCGCTGCCTGCTTAGTTTATGAACTATAAACCGCATAATAGTTGATGTCTA
Organism: Panthera uncia; assembly: GCF_023721935.1. Taxonomy (NCBI): domain Eukaryota; kingdom Metazoa; phylum Chordata; class Mammalia; order Carnivora; family Felidae; genus Panthera; species Panthera uncia. The sequence goes on from NC_064812.1 coordinate 79,331,682, forward strand.
GCGGAAAATGAAGTAATTTCAATCATATTTCAGTCTGTTCACCAGTCCATCTATTCAATTTTTTTCTTTTTTTTCTTTTTTCTCTTTTTCATTTTTCTTTTTCTTGAATACAGAAAGAGAAAAAATTTTTTATTTTCAATTTTTATTGGAAATGTTGTTCTTTAATTTTGTCTACTGTATTTTTTATTTTCTGTAATTTTTTTCAAATTCTATTTTACTTCCTTCAGTTTATTCTACTTCAGTGTATTCATTTTTTCAAGTTTTCTTTTTTTTCAATATATGAAATTTATTGTCAAATTGGTTTCCATACAATACCCAGTGCTCATCCCAAAAGTTGCCCTCCTCAATACCCATCACCCACCTTCCCCTCCCTCCCACCCCCCTCATTTTTTCAAATTTTCAAACGATTTCCTTTTTTTTTTCTTTCCCCTTTTTTCTCTAATCTATCAAGCCCCTTTCAACCCCAGATCAAACCACACCTAGGATCTAGCATCATTTATTTGATTTGTGTGTGTGTGTGTGTGTGTGTGTGTGTGTTGTTTTTAACTTTTTAATGTTAATTTTTTTTACTTTAATTTTTTTTAATTTTTTTTACCTCATTAATTCCTTTTCTCCCTTCAAAATGACAAAACGAAGGAAATCACCCCAAAAGAAAGAGCAGGAAGAAACGACAGCCAGAGACTTAACCAACACAGATACTCAGGATGTCTGAACCAGAATTTAGAAACACGATAATAAGAATATTAGCTGGAGTCGAAAATACATTAGAATCCCTTTCTGTGGAAATAAAAGAAGTTAAAGCTAATCACTATGAAATAAAAAGTGCTATAAGTCAGCTCCAAGGATGCCACAGTGGCAAGGATGGATGAGGAGAGCAGAGAATCAGCAATATAGAGGACAAACTTATGGAGAGTAATGAAACAGAAAAAAAAGAGGGAGATTAAGGCAAAAGAGCACTATTTAAGAATTAGAGGACTCAGTGATTCATTAAAAAGGAATAACATCAGAATCATAGGGGCCTCAGAAAATGAAGAGAGAGAAAAGGGGTAGAAGGGTTTTGTGAGCAAATCATAGTGGAAAACTTTCCTAACCTGGGGAAAGACACAGACCTCAAAATCCAGGAAGCACAGAGGACCCCCTTTAGATTCAACAAAAAACGACCATCAACAAGGCATATCATAGTCAAATTCACAAAATACTCAGGCAAGGAGAGAATCATGAAAACAGCAAGGGAAAAAAAGTCCCTAACCTACAAGGGAAGACAAGATCAGGTTTGACACAGACCTATTCACAGACACTTGGCAGGCCAAAAGGGAGTGGCAGGATATATTCAATGTGCTGAATCAGAAAAATATGCAACCAAGAATTCTTTATCCAGCAAGCTGTCATTCAAAATAGAAGGAGAGATCAAAAGTTTCCCAGACAAACAAAAATTAAAGGAGTTTGTGACCACTAAACCAGCCCTGCAAGAAATTGTAAGGGAGACTCTCTGAGGGGATAAAAGAAAAAAAAAAAAAAAAACAAAAAAAAAAACAAAAATAGCAAAAGCAACAAAGACTAGAAAGGACAGAGAACACCACCTAAAACTCCAACTCTACAAGCAACATAATGACAATACATTCATATCTTTCAGTACTCACTCTAAACGTCAATGGACTCAATGCTCCAATCAAAAGACATAGAGTAACATAATGGATAAGAAAACAAGATCCATCTGTATGCTGTTTATAAGAGACCCACTTTAGACCTAAAGACGCCTACAGATTGAAAATAAGGGGATGGAGAACCATCTATCAGGCTAATGGTCAACAAAAGAAAGCTGGAGTAGCCATACTTATATCAGACAATCTAGACTTTAAAATAAAGACTGTATCGAGGGATGCAGAAAGGCATTATATCATAATCAAGGGGTCTATAGACCAAGAAGACCTAAAAATTGTAAACATTTATGTGCCAAATGTGGAAGCACCCAAATATATAAATCAATTAATCACAAACATAAAGAAACTAATCAGTAATAATACCTTAATGGCGGGGGGGGGGGGACTTCAATACCCCACTCACAGCAATGGACAGATCATCTAATCAGAAAATCAACAAGGAAACAATGGCTTTGAATGACACCCTGGACTTAACAGATATATTTAGAACATGTCATCCTAAAGCAGTAGAATATACATTCTTTTCCAGTGCACACAGAACATTCTCCAGAATAGACCACATGCTGGGACACAAATCAGCCCTCAACAAGTACAAAACGATCGAGATCATACCGTGCATATTTTCAGACCACAATGCTATGAAACTCGAAATCAACCACAAGAAAAGATTTGGCAAGGTAACAAATACTTGGAAACTAAAGAACACCTTACTAAAGAATGAGTGGGCTAACCAAGAAGTTAAAGAGGAAATTAAAAAGTACATGGAAGCCAATGAAAATGATAACACCACAACCCAAAACCTCTGGGGCGCAGCCAGGCAGTCATAAGAAGAAAATATATAGCAATTCAGGCCTTCCTAAAGAAGGGAGAAAAGTTTCAGATACACAACCTAACCTTAGACCTTAAAGAGCTGAAATTACAGAATTATAAAGATAGAAAACAGGCTGGTTTCTAGAGGTTAAGGGAAGGGTGTGAATATATATAATCTTTGTACTGATTGAATAGTTTTGTATCTTGGTTATTTGCAGTAGCAGTTACAGAAATCTACCTATGTCATAAAATGACATAAAACAAAATACACACAATGTACCCATGTCAGTTTCTTATCTTCAATATTGTACTCTAAATATGTAAGATACAACCATTGGAGAAAACTGGGAGAAGGCTAAACTGGACATCCCTGTACTCTCTTTGCAACTTCCTATTAGTTTATATGTATTCCAAAGTAAAACTATGAAAAAATGAGTAATCCATTAGAGGATAGGATTAATTGAGAGAGTCGGATAAGGGGACAATAATCAAAGTCTGAGCAGATGCTGTATGCAATGAATTGTGTTGGATGGTGTTTATTAGCTTCCTTGAGCTGCTGTAAGAAAGCACCACAAACCATGTGGCTTCAAAGGACAGAAAGTTATCATCTCACAGTCACGGAGGCTAAGGATCTGAAGTCAAGGTAACAGCATGGCCATGCTCCCACTGAAGGCTCTTGGAAGAATTCTTCCTTGTTTTGTTCCAGCTTCTAGTGGTGGCTGCAATCCTTGTCACTCCTTGGTTTCCAGATGCATCACTCCAACCTCTGCTTCTCTTGTCACATAGCCTTTTCCCCTTTATGTGTGTCTTTGTTTTCACATGTCACATGTCCTCACATTGGGCCTACCCTATCCATTTACCCTCATCTTAACTAATTACATCTGCAAAGAATATTTCCAAGCAAGGTCACATTCTGAGGTTCTGGATGGACAGGAAGTTGTGAAGAGACACTATTAAGCCCAGTACAGACAGACAACAAAATAACATGTGAGGTCTCTGGATGGGGTTAGGGCCATCTGAAGAGAAAATCATGACGCCACGGGTAGAGGACAAGGACAACAAAACCTTGGCACAAAGAGAAGTATATAGAGCAGGCAGCCCTGAGAGAGAAGGCTACAGTTTGCTATAAATAATGCCTGCTTTTTCGCTTCACCAAAGCACCCTCTTTATCCCCATTTGTGCTTGTTAGAAACACAGAAATATGATTAGTAATTTGTAGAAAGATCAGTCTCATAGTGGTATATAGGATGTCTCAAGAGAGAAAGCCAGAAGTGAGCGATCAGTTAAGAGGACCCAGCAATGCTGTAGGTGAGTGACAGTGGGATTCTGAACAGTACAGACGGAGACAGGAAGCAAAAGCTATTGTCACACACATTCAATGCTTGTTCCTTTAACTCTGATCTATATACTTATTTTAATGTTTCACCATTGACACTCCAAACACACATTTCTTAACTGGAAAAAAAAAAAAACAGAGGTTTTCAACAATGCAGAATCTATAAATTAAAAATCTGTAAACCCATCTCTTTGGGATGTTTCACAAAGAACTTATTCCTTTCAATGGAGGCAAGTTAATTTCCTAGGTAATATATATACATATATATGTGTGTAATTTTTTAATGAGCATGTAAATCCCCTCCTGTTTGGGGTTTCTTAACTTGGGCTATTTCTCTATTTGTGCTTTTGTGTTACCGTCCAACTATCCTTAGGCCCATAAATTTCACTCATGTGCAACATTTTGCATCTGTCAGGTGGCAGTCTTCTAGCACAAGAGTATGGACACTGGGTTCTTCTCCTTATGAAAATAATTGGTCAACAGGGAGTTTGAACTTTCAACCTTTATCTCATGATCAATTCCCTTTAACCAGGTTAACTAGCCAGAAAAGTGTGCTCTAATTAGAGCATTAAAAATGCATACGTTGTTATTCACTACATACATACCAAATAGGCCAAGACAATGTAGAATTCAGATAGCAAACATTCTCCAGACCAAGAGGCCTAAGATAAATATAGAACCATTACCCTCTGCATAGGCCCAAAGACATTTTTTTAATCCTACAAATAGAGCAAAACTATTATATATAAGATATACATGGACTGAAAAGTAATCCAAAAACTGGACTAGATAACAATATAAGACAACTTTTATATTATATCAGAAACAGACTGTGCATTGATGGAGAATAGCATACAAGTGATCAAAGAAAATCTTAACGAATAAACATCTGAACTTTTTTTTGCAGTAGGGAACAATTTTAGATAATTTATGTTCCTCCGAAACTCATTTGTATTCTACTCTAAATATACAGCAGCCTAAAAGGTTGAGAAAATCTGGGCCAGAGACCTAAATACAGAGCTCCAAGGAGGATTGCTGGCTGGATGCAAGCTCATTTATGTAACCACTGGTCTAGCATTTTATCAATGTGAGGAATAGAGTTATTTACTTCACTATAGCCAGTGGGATGCACTCTGTATACCAACGTGTAGCAACGAGAGAAAGAGAATTGCAGTGTATCGATTAGGAAGTTATTTCCTAAAGCACGAGCAAAGTGAAAGTATAGTTTTTGGGTGTTTCTAACGTTTTTAGCATGCTGAGATTTCTACACATTTCTCCAAAAAAGGAAAGTTTTATAAGCACATGGGAATTTCCTCAATATCTGAAATCTTAAATTGGTGTCAAAAGGCTTCAAAAAAATAGCAACATTGCTTTTTTGGACTGAAGGAGTCACCAAAAAAAAACTATTTCTCTTCCCACCTATCTTCCTTAAATGTTCTCATTTAATAGGTCTTCCCTTTGATTTATTGTATGTCTCTGAGTATCGTTACAAAAAGAAAATACATTTCTTAGACTGTGGATATCACATCATCTCATAGAACCAGACTTCTCACCTTCCATGAATTTTTGGAAGGGCAAATTTATCACTCTAAACTAACAGTTTGACAGACATGGTTGAATGCATGGTAAAGTTAGGAGAGAAAAAAATACCTAGTAATTAAAATTTTAGATAAATTGGGATTCAGATTACTGATAAAATGGCCTATTATAAATGACTGAAATTAATGAATATATCCCGTTTTTAAATCTGAAATAGTATTCTACTTTGTGCCAGGGAAGCACCAGAGGAAATGTATTATACTTTAAAAAGCTCATGAAAAAGATGTCTTTTTCTTAGTTTGCTATATTTTTTCAGAGTGGTGGCTGCAAAAAAAATTATTCTCAAGAATTAACATGCAAAAGATTACATCTCACAGAGCTGACTGGTGTTACTGAAGTAACATAGCACAGTGTTGGCTTTTGGATAGAAAGCATGGTGGAGGGTAACGGTATGGTAACTAAAAGGGAGCAAGTTATTTTCATGTATTTAAAAGTAAGCTTTCCTGGGGGTGCCTGGGTGGCTCAGTCGGTTGAGCCTCAGACTTTGGCTCAGGTCATGATCTCACGGTCCTTGAGTTCAAGCCCCGCGTCGGGCTCTGTGCTGACAGCTCAGAGCCTGGAGCCTGCTTCAGATTCTGTGTCTCCCTCTCTCTGCCCCTCCCCCATTCATGCTCTGTCTCTCTCTGTCTCAAAAATAAATAAACATTAAAACAAATTTTTTAAAAAGTAAGCTTTCCTAACACAAATCTAGTGTGTAGGATTTTGCGTTTCTTTTAATGTCTAAGGCCATCTTGTTTCTACAGTCCATACTCATTTCTCTTCCTGTATTCTGATTCTACTTGTCTACAATAGTAATTCCCAAACCTTATTTGCCAAAAAATCACCAGGACAGTTCATTAAAATACAGATTGCTGGGCTATACTGCTAGAGTTTCCGATTCCGTAGTTCTAGGGTAGGGCCCAAATTTTAATTTCTAGCAAGTTTCTGGGTGATGCAGATAAAGCTGATCCAGGGATCACATATGGAGAACACATGGGTAAAAATGAGATACCCTCCTTTTTACCACTGCAGAAACTATATCCAGAATGACAAAAGACACAACCTTAATATAGAACCAAGTTTAGAACTGAAGTGCATTCCCTCACCATCTACATAAACACATGCCCATGGCTTAATATAACTCAGTGATGTCCTAGTTGAGCTGAGGCCTGAAGCCTGAAAGCCTATGGACCCAATCAGAGTTTGCGCTGGTGGTCACAAAGGAGCCTAGACACCTGCTGTGGTCTCTAGTTCATCTCAGTGACTATCTGGGTGCCATGGACATGTATGGTTAAAATCTTTTATTGCTATTATTATTGCCATCCATTCTTTCAGTTTAGGAAGACTAACTCACTGAATGTACTGGGCATTAGTGAAACTGCATTTTCTTTGCTGTGACGCAGCAGGAGTCTTTAGAGAAGCCATGGAAGATGTTGAAAAGGGAATGGAATGAGACTGTTAGGTAAGTTTAATGGTCAAAATACTTAGGAAGTCTCTGGAAGCCTGTTACAACTCCATGGATGAAATAACATTTTCTGAAACCCATAGTGGCATATATGAGTAAGGCTATTGCAACAAATATAAAAGGGTCTTTAATCTTTACCCTCTGAGCCTCATACTGGTGGCCTACTGTATTTAGAAAACCATCATCAACAAAATAGTACCATGTTATGTGTTATTTGGCTTCTTTAAAAAAAATTATAAATGTGCCATTCGTGATGAGGATACAGAAAATGATGATGGAATGCTAGTTCATTCCAATTCTTATTAACATGATCCCTCTCCTGAGATTCACCCCCTTACCCCCGCCCATCCTATCTTTACTCTGTTCTTCTGCACAGGCTCTTTCCTAATGGATATCAAACAAGTTCGATTCTTGTCCAAGCCTAAAAAGACTTTCCTTTACTATCGTCCTACCTTTAACCATGTTGATCTTCCATAAATGGTCAGACTTTCCTACTGTCTATTTACAGAAAACATTAACAGCATTAACAGAGGTTTTTTGTTTGTTTGTTTTTGTTGTTGTTTTGCCGCTGATCACCTTATCTACTTACTCTTGTTAAGACAATTCTAAGTGTTCTCTTAACCTGGAGATACTGCAGTTTTGCTCCTCACCAACAGATGTATTGTGTGAGAATGACTACAAGATCAAGATCCACCCTACCCCCCCAAAATCCCTTTGTTGCAATCTGGATTTTGCCCGATGGGTACGTGGGTGACGTGGCCACTGTTTCTGAACTCTAGATATACTTTGCTACCATAGCTTTTCCTGAAAACACTGGCAGTAAGTGCTCCTAAACAGGTTTTAAAGAAAACAAGACTACTCATACTTTCAGGCAGTGTAGAGATAATCTAATCTGCTTAATGGAATCCAGTTCCTTCCAATTTAATTCGCTATGTATTTAGGACATTGACCAAGTTGCAGGGCTCCTTAGAGGAGTTGCATCATTGCCAGAGGAGACCTATCGCTCTCATGGGTTTGTCTGAGACTCTGCCTTGACTGAAGATTTCTGTGGCTTTCCAGAAGTTGGTAATAATTGCTCTTGTCCTATGCTGCCTCATGCTTCCTATGGGAGCCCTGGACTCTGGCCCAGCTACGGCGCTAAGGCCTGTCCTGGGCCCTCGTCTACCACATCTCAAGACATCGTTAGGTACTTTATGCCCTGAAACCTCAAGGATTTTGTACAGAATTCTACTATTGCACTTATTGGCACCCTTATCTCATTAATCGGCATAGCAGCCTCAAGAGGCTGTTACTATCTCCATCGAAGGGATTCACTATCCCCATTAGTGCATTCCACAGAGATTCTCTACCTCGCTAATTGTGACAGGACAAGAGAGAGGTGGAGCCTGGTCCCTTGCATGACATTGCCACGCTTCCTTACGTGTACTATGAATTTCCCATCACTGCTTTGTTCGTTAGAACGAAGGTTCCTTCAGGTTAACTGTGCAATATTCCTTCTTGTAACCCAGCACATATGTCGCACCTGGCATTCAGAAAGTGCTAGGACAGTTATTGATGGTTGTGGGGCCGTGTCATGTCCCAGCACTGTGACCGCAGCATGACTCTCCAGGCCCACTGTGACTGCCAGAGTTCCCGGATTAACTGTACCTGCGGAAAGTGTCTTCAGTTTCATTATCAAATTAAATGTTCACGTCTAACAAGGGCTTGAAGAAATATACGTGATACTAGCGGGAGAAATCAAGAGACGTCTAGAATCTGAGAAGGATAACAGACTGCATCCGTTTTGACAAAGGGATAGCCAAAAGAGGATAAATGCGCCAGAATTCATATAACAGTGCTGAGAAATGGTGACGGTGTAGACAGAACTAAGGAAGCCAATCGGAAAGGCATGGTAAGATTGGTAGATTTCAGATGGACTTTCCAGCTCTTTCCCTGAAAATCAGCTCTGGAGTCATGGGGGTTTATCACAGCCAGCTTTCTGAGTGTGGTCAGATCTGATGGAAACCTACACAAGGCCCTTTATAGTTCCCAGGCTTTTGTACCTGGAACTGTAGTTAAAATGCAGCCTCTTCTGTCCCTACCAGAGAGATGTTATTACAGCAGATTAGGGGTGGCCCTTAATCATATCCATTGCTAACAGGCATTTGGGGTGATTCTGAGATAGCAGGCCTTACACCACAGTTGGAGAAACGCTGGATTGTGCCTGTATCTAAGATTTTAGAACAGGATAAAGAATCCAGTTATAATTGAGTTTCTCTCTACCAAATAGCTTAATCCCTGTCAAATAGAGATTTTCCCCACCAAATTTCTTAGAAACTGAAAAACTAAATACCTTTGTGTGCTACACAAAGAAGAGCCAAAATCCCAGGTGCACTGTATATTACATTTATCTCCTAAGAAAGAAAAGCATTTGTAGTCTCCTCCCCATTATAGTTTACCAGAATACAAATCATGAGTCCACACGGGAACATCATTTGTGTATTTTCACACCATCTTCACTCCAATAAAAAGTACCTTTATAAAAAGATATGTGGACCAAAACAAAAACAAAAACAAACAAAAACAAACAAACAAACAAAAAAAAAACACCTCCACACTAATTAGTAGTGTGCCTAAATAAATTAGCCAATATTTACAAAAAGAAAATACTTTACAGATAAAGTATATTTTAATTTTTTTATGTTTATTCATTTTTGAAAGACAGAGAGAGACAGAGCACAAGTAGGGGTCGGGGGTGGGGGGGTGGGGGGGTGGGACACAGAATCTGAAACAGGCTCCAGGCTCTGAGCTGTCAGCACAGAGCCCCACGCACGGCTGGAACTCACGAACCGGGAGATCATGACCTGAGCAGAAGTCGGACGCTCAACCGACTGAGCCACCCAGGAGCCCCTGATAAAATATATTTTAAAGGAAATATAATTGAAAGTTTATTACCCCCAAATGATTACATTGTACATAGCAAAGTTATTCTCCAAGGTAATTAATACACTTGGCCAAGCTTTGTTTGTATTCAACTCAATGATTTAAAGTGAACTGAGGGGTGGCTGGGTGGCTCAGTGGGTTAAGTGTCTGACTTCTGACTTCGGCTCAGGTCATGATCTCGCAGTTTGTGAGTTCAAGCCCCGTGTCTGGCTCTGTGCTGACAGCTCAGAGCCTGGAGCCTGCTTCAGATTCTGTGTCTCCCTCTGTCTCTGCCCCTCCCCTGCTTATCCTCTGTCTCTCTCTCTCTCTCTCTCTCTCTCAAAAATAAATAAACATTAAAAAAATTAAAATAAGTCAAATAGAAGTGAAATAAATACCAGGCTGGCAGCTGTGTAGCAAGCCTTGTGTCTGCCCCCTGCCTAGGAAGGCCTAGTATAAAGATGTCAAAACCCACCCAAAGAAAGTGTAAGTATTTTACTCACCCTGTATTATGGAAAACTTTACCTTCTCTGATAAAATGAAAAATTAAGCAGAAGAAGGCAGAAAAAGGAGAAGAGCTTTCCTTCAAATCGAAATATTTTCCTTTGGGATTTTAGATATGTCCATGAGCAAGAGATCACCCTGTTAAGTGCTGTTTAAGAAGAGGAATGCCATATCGGATGGCAAAATCCTTTTGAATGGATGAAAGATATAAGTAGTCATGCATCAGTGCTTCCAAACTGCCACCTGTTTTATTTTTTAATCACGTTACTTTCAGAGGGTCTTACTTTGATCGGTGGGGGAAACAGCATCCAGGTTTAGACAACACATTTATCTCCCTGGGAATACATGGCAGCCTGTGCATGATACATTAGACACAACGGGGCCTCAACATGGAGAACAGTCCGTCAAATATCGGTGCAGTTGTACCCCACATTCCCGCGCCTCACCTTGCAATCGTTCCCTTGTTATCGTATTGCTATCTACTCCGAATATATCCTTGTGTATTTGGACAGAGTTTGTGTTGCTATTTATCTTTTTGCCGAATGTATAAGCCACATTTTCATCAGGACTCTCTTCCTTTGAGCTAAGAGGTTCATAAAGCATTCCAGAGGCTTCCATGGATGAAGGCTGAACCAACAGATGTATAAATAAATATATGATGAGGGGATAAATGAATGGTCCAGATAAAATTTTCCAGATATGGAAAGCAAGGTGAACTAAGATTTTGCTGAGAATAATCAGCAAATGAAAAGAGGGGGGACCTTTGGATTCCACCCAACAAATTAAAGTGGACAACACATTACACACACCTCTGCACACACATTTGTATTTGTGTGTGTTTATAAGCTTAGTCTCTCTATAACCATTCTTTCTGAAGGCTGGGAATGTTATCAAATAAGAGAACTACATAATTTTCCTCAAATCTATCAGAGAGACAATAGGAACTTTTTCTACAACTTTATTGGGAAAGATTTCACATACTATAAAATTCACCCATTTAAATTACAGACTTCAGCCTTTTCAGTATATTCACAAGGTTGTGCAACCATTACCCCAGACTGATTTTAGGACTTTTGCAGTACCCCAAGAAAAAAACCCCATACTCACTCGCAGACATTCTTCTTTCCTGCTTTTCTCCCACCTTTTCCCCAGCCCCAACTTTATCAGTTATGAACCTACTTACTAGCTCTAAGTATTTGCCTACTTTGGATATGAACATAAATAGCGAGAGCCCCTGGGGGGCTCAGTTGGTGAAGCATCCGACTTCAGCTCAGGTCGTGATCTCATGGTTTGTGAGTTCCAGCCCCGCGTGGGGCTCTGCGCTGACAGCTTGGAGCTCGAAGCTCGGAGCCTGCTGTGGATACTGTCTCGCTCTCTCTCTGCCCCTCCCCCACTCATGCTCGTGCTCTCTCTCTCTTTCTGTGTCTCAAATAAATAAACATTAAAAAAAAATACATTCTCCCATTCTATGCATTGTTTTTTACTGTCTTGGTCATGCCCTTTGACATGCAAGTTTTTAATTTTGATGATATCCAGCTTGTCTATTTTTTTCCTTTGTGGTTTTTGCTTCCAGTGTCATATGTAAAAACACATTCCCTAATACACAGTCATAGAGATTTACCCCTATGTTTCCTTCTAGCTTTATTGTTTTAGCTCTTAAATGTAGGTCGACAGTCTACTTTGAGTCGACTTTGAACATGTTAAAAGCTGGGGGTCCATACTCATTCTTTGCATGTAGATATCCATTTGTTAACAAGACTATTCTCTCCTCATTGAGTGATCTTAGCACCGTTGCCATAAATCAACTGAGCATAAATGTGAATGTCTCGTTCTGGACTCTCAATTATATTCCAGTGATATATATGTCTATCCTTTCGCCAGTACGTCAATGTCTTTATTACTGTAGCTTTCCAACAGGTTTTGAAATCAGCAAGAGTGAATCCTCCAACAATATTCTTTCTTAAAATTATTTTGACTACTCTGAGTCATTGCCTTTTCATACAAATTTTATGAGAAGCTTGCCATACAAAAACTCTGCTAGCATTTTTTATGAGCATTAAAGTGAACTTCAGATTAATATAAGGAATATTGCCATCTTAACATTAAGTCTTCTGATTGATGAAAATGTGTTGTCTACTTATTTAGACATACTTTAATTTCTTTCAAAGAATTGTGTATTTTTCAGGGTCTCATATTTCCTTGAGAAAAATATATCTTCTGCTGTTAAGTGCTGTCCTATATATAGTGTTAAGCCTACTTGTTTCATAGTGTTGTTCAAGTCTTCTATTTTCTTGTTGATCTTCTGTCTAGTGCTACCTATTATTGAAAATTACTGGTGGGGGCGCCTGGGTGGCTCACTGGGTTAAGCGTCTGACTTCGGCTCAGGTCATGATCTCACTGTCTGTGAGTTGGAGCCCCATGTTGGGCTCTGTGCCTGACAGCTCAGAGCCTGGAGCCTGCTTCGGATTCTGTGTCTCCTTCTCTGTCTGCCCCTCCCCAACTTGTGCTCTGTCTCTCTATGTCTCTCAAAAAATAAATAAATGTAAAAAAATAAAAATTTAAAAAATTACTGGTGAATCTCCAACTGAACTCACCTATCTTTCTCACCAGTTCTGTTTTGTTTCATTTATTTTGAGGATCTATTTTTACATGCATCTATGTGGATAATCATATATATTCCTGATCATTTAATCCTTTTGTCATTATAAAATGCTCCTTTTATAATGCTCCTTTGTCTCTAGTAAAAACTTTTGTTTTAAAGTACATTTTGCTTGATATTACCATTGCTATTGCAGTACTACAACTTTACATTGTGTGTTTTTTCTATCCTTTTATTTTCTAACTTCATGTCTTTCCCCCAAGTCCCAAATTCGAGCTCCTTTAGGACCTTCTTCTGCTGGCTCCGTTCTTTCCTTGTGCATATGGAACACTCTTCTGTCATTTTTGTTTCCTTTTGCATGTCTCATAAATTTTTTGTTAAAAATTGGACCTTTTGTATATTACAATTTCTCTGCTGTCAGAGTCTTCCACTCCCCGCCTCCCCCCAGGGTCTTTTGTTGCTTTTATTCCTTATTTGTTTGCTAATTTTCCTGGACTAAATATATAGAGTCTGTATTTGCTAACGTTTGCGACCATTGAGCTCTCCCCTGACGTTGTTCTTTAAAGTCTTGTTTTTATTTCTGAGCTTGGATTCCTAAGAGTCATACCTCAGTCATTGCGATTCAGTAGTCAGCCAATGATTGGGTAGATTTCCGTAGGTGCCTTGCCTATATTTTTCCATCCTTTGCCCTGAGGATCTGTGTGTGAGAGCATACGTTTCAATGTCAGATAATTTCTAAGGCAGCCATAGCTATCACTTCCTGCTTGTACAGGGGCTCAAGGTCGGCCAACGCAGAGTGACCGGTGTCTTCTTTCTCAGATCTCTCTTGTACATGATGTCCCTACCATGGTGTCGTTCTCGTGTAATTCATAGCCACGCTCTTCTTTGCCCCAGCCAAATGGCCTTCAGTACCTACAATGTTGCCTACAATGTTGCCAGAAGTTTTCTGTTGTTTCTGTAATAAGGTAGGGGTAGATTTCTTTACTTGCTGCCTCTGCCCCTGCCCTTATTGACTGGGTTCTGGGATGGTGCTTTAATGGAGCTCTAAAAATGGTCACATCTCTCCATTGTCTGCAATGATGCTGGCTTTTGGTTACTATGTCACTGAACTGGTGTTGGGGGTGGGGGGAGGAGGATGGGAACAGCCCCAAGTGAAAACATCACAGAACCTGCTGTCACACTGTGGTTCAATATTTTCTATTGGACAGATGATCTTTGGTTCATTCTGTGTCCTCGGTTAATTTCCCAAGTTCTGACATGATTGATTTTAGTTGTTTTGTCATATTTTTGTTACATTAGAGGAATACCGAGTTAATTGAGGTCCTCGCCCTGCAATTCTGGAATTCATTCTCCAGAGTAAACTTTTCGGATTCCAGGGCTGTCCTCCCTCAGCATGGGTACCTATGAAAACCCTGGGCCTGTGTTTATTTATCCTCTTTCTGATTTCCCTGGGGAAACAGGTTAAATGCATTTAAAGTTGTTTATCATTAAAAAGAAAAAATATTTTTACCTGATTTTTGTCCTCACGGTTCCCATCAGAGGGAGCCCCTACTGATACAATCTGAATATATTCACCCCATTTTGAAGGTTATAGATTTAGTAAAGAGAAATTTTTACAACACAAAGAAGTAATTAATAAGTTAAAGAGAGGTGACAGGCAAACCCACAGAGACATGTGGAAGCAAACAAAAATCTATGACATAATTCTATTTTAAGAAAAAGCGCTTCCTAATCTCCCCTGTCATTTCCCGCGGAAACCACAATAAACCCTTGCTCACAGTTGCCCCTCTTCCGCTGTGTCTGCATCTGGTGCTACCCTGCATGACCTGCCAGATGTTGTGCACTTCCTCGTGGAAACTGTTCCGCAAAGTATCGTTTCAATGGTGGTCGTCTCCTGATGTACTGACCTCACCATATCTGCATAATAATACAACCTATATTTTAAAACACGGTAAGTCTAATCGTCTGACTTCCCAACCTCAGAGTCACTGCAATAAGATGAGGCATTAATTGATATATAGCCTGTCTGAAATGTTTAAGTCTGTACACATGTAAAGAATTAATATCAAGGCCCTGCACTTTGTGGCGTTTTTGTGGTTCACTTACTTTGCAGTCCCGTCCCCAGAGTCCCAACCCTGGATGCATACAAGGTAGTGAAAGGAATTTCTACGTATGCAGCAAGACTCCGTTTCCATCTAGAACATATGATATTGTCCTTCCTCAATGCCGCTGCTCTATTAACACACAAACACTCCAAATAACAGGCTCAGTTGCACTTTCCTACATGAGGATAAGCAAACAGAAGATGAAAGGCAGGCAACATCCCCAGAAGAAGGCCAAGGTGGTCGTAACATGTAAGCAGTATATTTTTTTTTTAACCAAAGCCCCTTTTTTAGGTAAAATTATATTAACTTTGTAATGCGTGTGTGGAAATAATTCATCTTTTGCCAAGTCCTACCTGGGGAGGGTTGTGTGGGCTTATAATGGTCCTAAGAAAGAGGCAATGACAATGGGTGTCACTGGTCTTTGGTCCTAACAAGAAGCCCTACATTCTTTTGATGTTCGAGGACTTGTCATCTCCATCAGAACACAGCTCCAACAGGACCGGGTCTGCTATCTCGGCCTTCACTTCTGTATTCTCAGCACCGGGCCTTACGTCGGCAACCTGTCCATCTCCCAGTGTCAGAAAACAGGGTGCTTTCATAAATATACTCCTCCACCGGTGGCGTTAAGGAATTAGCAATCTCTGTCCAAAATTTTAATCATAACACAATTCATAGAAGAAACACAGAAGGACCAGGAATGCTCAAAAGAGCTCTTGCCTGGGGAGAGTGGCCTGGAATCACACACACACATAAAAATAGTAAAACCTGGAAAAACTAGATTTAGCATTTTGCTCACAGTAAAGGAATACTTAAAGGTAAAAAAAAAAAAAAAAAAAAAGTTTAAATTTAAATAACTCCATCAAAGCCCTCAAAATTCTGAGTTATTAAACATCTTTGGAGAAGGTTAGAAATATCTGCACTTAAGGGACAGTTCGGGGCGCCTGGGTGGCTCAGTCGGTTGAGCATCTGACTTTGGCTCAGGTCATGATCTAGCAGTCCGTGAGTTTGAGCCCCGCATCAGGCTCTGTGCTGACAGCTCAGAGCCTGGAGCCTGTTTCGGATTCTATGTCTCCCTCTCTCTCTGACCCTCCCCTGTTCGTGCTCTGTCTCTGTCTCAAAAATAAATAAACGTTGAAAAAATAAAAATAAATAAATAAATAAGGGACAGTTCATGGGGCATTCCTGCATAAGTCTAACGGTGAGTAGCATGTACAAATGTCTGCCCGGTTCTTGAAAGCATTACTTTTTATCTCTCACCACTCTTTAACATGGGTGTTTTAATCTCATTTAGTAGCTGTGATTTAGAAAGCTTTCCTAACTTATTTAATGGGAGAAAAAAGTTTTAAATGTCCTGGCTAGAATTCAAACTTGTCTGCCAGATTAAAAACCCTTTATTCTCTTTGGATCTCCGGTCCGTCAATAAGATGATCAGATGGATTCAATGAGCCACATGTGAGGAGTGCACTCTTTTAATGTAGAGCTTATCCCATTTCAAAGCAATGTCATAGGCAGTCATATGAATACACCTAGTCCTGCATTCAAAAGGGCAAACCAGACATATGACAGAAATCATTTAAGTTTGTCTCCATTTTATTCATATTCAGCATGGCAAGTGGCATATATATTATTGATTTAGGGTAATACTTCACTATTATTAAAATGAATGAGCAGCCGTGTGACAACATGAAGAAATAAAATACAAAGAAAATGACCCAACTCGATTTCCACTGAAGGGAGCAGTGGAATTTGAAACAACAGCAGCTGGTTCCTGTCTTGCCTTCTGCCTGCCAAAAACTGTGATTGTCTGAAAGACACCTGTGCCCTTGGATGTCGCAGTAAACTAGTCTCTGAGTTCACAGACACCGTCATCTTCCCTGCACTCCCCACTAGGAAACATAAGCAAGCATCATAAATGATTTCATAGCTAAAAGATGCTACCTTGTCTACTGAAAGCTGGGGTTGACAGAACAGGAGTTAAGGTTTCCTAAGCAACCAAAATATTGAGTCTGTGCAGGCAAGTTTTTATCAAGTGTCTGTACATAGGGATACAAATTTCGTGTCTGTACATATATATACAAATTTATGTATATATATATATATATATATATATATTTAAATCTACTGCTTAAGATAGTGTCTCAGAATTTAAGATATATATTTATCATGTTCACTTAGTAAATTTCTTATTCTTAAAAAAAGAAAAAAAATGTCTACATTGGTGATTCACTAGGAGAAATGATTTTTTATCTATACGTATTAGTAATCATAGGATGCATTCGGATGTCATTTTTCCAAGTTAGGAATTTGATTAACATATCATTCTAAACATTCGTGAAACATACATGGATTGGTAAAATTACCAAGCTGACAAGGTCCCCATTACTGTGATCATAGGTAAACTCCTAAAACTCTCTGTTTCAGTTTCCTCGTCTATAAAATGTGGACAAAGTCTCACGAGACTTTGTGA
This sequence comes from Panthera uncia, assembly GCF_023721935.1. NCBI lineage: Eukaryota > Metazoa > Chordata > Mammalia > Carnivora > Felidae > Panthera > Panthera uncia. The sequence continues at coordinate 79,349,108 of NC_064812.1, forward strand.
GGATTAAATGAGTTAGTCTAAGTATTACACTTAGAAGAGTGCCTGACATAAGTGAACACAGTATTTTTTATATGTAGACAGTGATTAGACATAACTCCAGACTAGTATATAGTAAGTATTAAATCTTTACTTTTATTCATGTTAATAACTGTCTTTGAAAATCAACACAATGAAAAAATCCATCAACAAAGTAAGCTTAATTAAGAGTCTTGAAAGAAAAGAAAAAAAAAAGAAGAACTCAAGAGATAAGTAATAGGATATAATGCCAGTATTGTATGTAATCTTATTTGAGTGAATGATAATTAACACTATGCAATAATTTTCTATAAGAGCTCAGAAGAAACTATTGTTGATCTTGGAAGATTGACAACCACCAAAAACAAAAACAAAAACAAAAACAAAACAAAACAAAACATTATTCCAGACAAATATAGAGACAATGGTTACGACAAGACTGGTTCTCAAACCACAGAACATAAGATAAAATGGCACCACAAAACTCCTAAGCAAAAATGCTTAGGCTAATTCTTAGATTATAGACCTCTTTCCTTTAGCATATGTTTCTGACAAAGGTAAACAAACTAATGCCAAATTGCATTCCGATGTCCTAGAACCAAAGGAAAGGTAGTCCAAGGGTATTCAATAATTCCTTCAGCTAGGCTAGTATTCATAGTAAAATTCGTATCCCTGGGGCACCTGGATGACTGAATCAGTTGAGCGTCCAACTCTTGATTTTGGCTCAGGTTGTGACCCCAGGGTCGTGGGATGGGCCCCGTGTTGGGCTCTGCACAGAGCATGGAGCCTACTTAAGATTCTCTCGCACGCGCACTCTCTCTCCCTCTGTCTCTCTCACTGGGGCACACACGCGTGCTCTATCTCGAATAAATGAATATAAATAAATAAATAATAGAATTCCTATCCCATGCACAATAAGAATGTAAAGCTCCACATATTCCAAATATTAAAACTAAATTTTTTAAAAGCACATTGAAATTAACTCATACATTTTAAGTGGGAGCTTAGGTGTTATATAAAAATCAGTTCCCAGTCAACTAGCATGCAAATCATACAAAATTAGGGTGCAGAGGAGTCCAGAAATGACAATCTGGCAGCTTAGCAACTTCTCAAATAGGCACCTATAATATCCAAAGAAATAATCATGGAAAATCTAAGATTGTATAAAAATGAATTAAATTGTAACAAATCAGGGCACCTGGGTGGCTTAGTCAGTTAAGGGGCCGACTTAGGCTCAGGTCACGATCTCACGGTTGGTGAGTTCCAGCCCCACATCGGGTTCTGTGCTGACAGCTCAGAGCCTGGAACCTGCTTCAGATTCTGTTGTCTCCCTCTCTTTCTGCCCCTCCCCCACTCGTGCTCTGTGTCTCAAAAATAAATAAATATGTTAAAAAAATTAAAAACATATAACAAATTAATAATTAATCAAAGCACCTACTGATCAAGTTAACTAAGGAAATTTGGGATTTAGGATTGAAAATTAAAATTACGCAAAATTGAGGTGCCTGGGTGGCTCAGTCGGTTAAGCGTCCACCTTCGGCTCACGTCATGATCTCAGGGCTCATGAGTTTGAGCCCCGCATTGGGCTGACAGCTCAAAGCCTGGAGCCCTCTTTGGATTCTTTGTCACCCTTTCTCTCTGCCCCTCCCCTGCTCATGCTCTCTCTCAAAAATAAATAAACGTCAAGATTTTTTTTTTAATTACTCAAAATTACTTGAAATAACTACTTACATGGGAGGAAATGCAGTGATGCCTCTTTAATTTAGTGATTTAACTTTACAACTACAGACAGGTACCTAAGTAACGGGAGCCACATGCAGCAGGCAGTAAGCATAGTCATTTAAAAATTTTATGAGGAACCTAATTCATTTGTTCCACCAAATCAGCAATATGACACAACAAGTGGTTGACAAATCATTTGATTTACTGAGATAAGCTGTAGATAGAATTAAATCAGCAAAGCATTCTCTAGCATTAGCCACTGTAAGGTTGATGAAAATTTTCTGTTTCTCCATCCATCCATCCATCCATGGAGCCACAAACCACATCTGGAATGACTGAAAAAAAAAAAGAAAAGAAAAGAAAAGAAAAGAAAAGAAAAGAAAAGAAAAGAAAAGGAAAGGAAAGGAAAACAGCCCACAATAATGAAGTTTCACATAAGAAGAAAAACTGAAAAAAACAAAAACAAAAAAGGAAAGGAAAACGGCCCACAATAACGAACTTTCACATAAGAAGAAAAACTGAAAAATTGGACCTGACTGGTAAGGAAAGCAATAGTTCCCACAGGGTATGTCTAATAATAGATGAGGACGAGCATTAAGCACTTGTCCAGACATTGCATTAGGAAATGTGCACATATTTGCTCACTTAATCCTTCCAAAGTCCCTTTGAGACAGGCTCTACAATGACCTCATTTTCCTATGAGGAACCGGCAGCATAAAGAGGGTTTGGTCACTTTCTTGATGTCACTCAGTTGCTGGGAGAAGAGTTAATGCTCCAAGCCAGAAATGTGACTCTAGAACTCCTGCTCTAAAACGCCAAGCATTACATTCCACATAGAAATATTGTTTGGGTGTATCATCTTTGAAATTCTTCTCTGTCCCTCTAAATTTCTTCCGGAGGATATCTGGAAACTTCTCCCCCCAGTAAAAGGTTCCCACCCTCTAGCTCACTGAGATGTTTCTCTTCTCTGAAATCCTACAGAACTGATCATCCTTTGGAAACCAGTCACGGCCTGCCAGGTGGCAGATCTGAAACCAATTCACAGAAATGTCGATGTACATTACATGGTTTTCACTTTTCCACCTTTTAAATTTGGTCTAGCCAACTCTCAGTTTATTCCGTCCATAAATCTCGATAATTTATTTTCCTCTCTAGGGAATGCAGTGTCACTGAAAGGGTAAGGAAAACAGTTATGCTTTAAAGTAAATTAGAAATTTCCAGTCCAGACAATGTGGTGAAGACTATCTCTCCCTGTTCCTCCCTAATGACACAACTGTAGACCCTGGGAGACAACTTAAGGAGAAGTCTGAAACGTAGAAAGAGGAAGAGGAACTGATAAGGGGCCCCAGGACTGGAGGAGCAGCATAGAAGTGAGGTGTCATTTAAGCCTCCACCCATCTGAGGAAGGATATTCGGGCCAACGTCTCCTGACCCCCCCCCCCCAACAGAATGACAAAGGCAGACCAGGTAGGCTCACAAGTACCTCTGGATCAAAAGGGAGTCCCACAAGACATGGTGAGAAAAACTGGTAAAAGACACTGATAAGAAACCACATGACAATAAGTGGCCAGTGGGGGTGGCCTCCTTCCATGGCCTGACTCCTCTCTCCCCTAGAGGCATCATCCAGCCTGGGTCACCAGCATGCTGCTACAAAACGTGCCCAGCCAGGGAAGCCAGGTTGTTTCCTGGGGCCTGAGACTACTCTCTCCCACTCAGAGACACTCCCCTGTGGGGGAGCAAGGGTTACCCTACCCCAACAAGCAGCCTCTTGAGAAGTGACCCCCATCCACCCTACTTCCTCTGTAAGTAAGGGATGTCTTTACACAACAGGCATCAGCCTGGCAGTGCCCATAGTCACCACTGGAAAGGGATTTCTTTCTCTATTTAGTGGCACTCAGGGGCTCAGCCTGGCCAGCCTCTTCTGTCCCTTCAAGGAGTAACAGCAGGGACCAGTGACACAAGAAAAACCATTCAGACCAAAATAGCACCATATGGGGTCAAAAAATCAGCTGCCAATAAAACCAGATAATTAGTCTAAAAAACTAGGGCAGGACCTATATCCTAAAAAAAATAAAATAAAATAAAACAAAAATAAATTTAAAAACCTTAAATAAGACTCAGAGTCTCGTAACATAATCAGCAAAAGACAGGATACAATAAAAAATTATGTGTCATACCAAGAACAAGAAAGATCACAATTTGAAAGTTAAAAGACTATTATCTAACACTGACAGTGAGATGAATCACACATATTATAACCAGACAAGAATTTTAAAGCAGTCATCACAGAAACGTTTCAGCAAGCAAATTCAAATTCTCTTGAAACAAATGAAGAAAAAAAAAAAAAAACAGAAAATTTCGACAAAGAAAAGGAAGTTTAAAAAATAGAAGTTATGGAAATGAAAAATAGAATAACAAAAATAAGAACCTCTGGATGAGCTCAATTTTTGAGTAAAGATGAGAGAGGACAGAACAGTGAGCTGGAGGACAGATCGAAAGACTTCACCAAAAACAAAGGATGTAGCCTCAGGGACCCGTGAAACAATAACCAAATATCCAACAGACACGCCGTCAAATCTAATTGTATCTCATGGAGTGTTTTATATGTGTTTGAAATATTCACTATATATACCTTAACTAGGGATATAGAAATCCCCATTTTTGTCCTACTTCAACCATGATGTGATAGATAGACATTTTATATTTATATGTATATACCACAATCCTTTTGGCACATTTTCAGTTTATTTTAGATAAAAAGCTACTTGAATTCCATTTCTTAAATGTGTACTGTTTCTCGGGGCTCCTGGGTGGCTCAGTCAGTTGGTGAAGCATTGGACTCTTGATTTTGCTCAGGTTCTTGATCTCTTGATTTCTTGGTTCTTGAGATAAAGCCCTACATCAGACTCCGTGTACTGACAGTAGGGAGGGAGCCTGCTTGGGATTCTCTTTCTCTTTCTCCCTCTCTCTCTGCCCCTCCCCTGCTCATAGTGCACACACACTCTCTCGCTCTCAAAAATAAACAAACGTGGGGTGCCTGGGTGGCTCAGTCGGTTAAGCGGTTAAGCGTCCGGTCCGTGAGTTCGAGCCCCGCGTCAGGCTCTGTGCTGACAGCTCAGAGCCTGGAGCCTGTTTCAGATTCTGTGTCTCCCTCTCTCTCTGACCCTCCCCCATTCATGCTCTGTCTCTCTCTGTCTCAAAAATAAATAAACATTAAAAAAATTTTTTTTAAATAAACAAACATTAAAAAAAGTTCTTAAATGTCTACTGTTTTAAATCTACAATCAAATAGTCATTTTCACCTTTTACCGCAATAGCTAGAAGACTACGCCATTATATTCAAATAATCTTGACTCTTATTTTTTCAAAGGTGAGAAACATTAGCAGGAAATCTTAAAAAATTTCTTTATGATGCATACATTCAATTAAAGGTGATACATATGGCAAGTCACCATGACATAATATTTAATTTCTTACTAAAGACTGATAATTTTTATCATCCTTAAAATGATTCACTGCATTTTGCAAAATAAAGTAAGATTTTCATTTTACTTCTTTAATAATGATAAGGATGCCATGCTCTATGTTTTTTGTTTCCCAGTTCAGATGTATTTTTTTCTTTTTGTTCTAATGTATGCTTTAATTATTATGAGTAACGTTTGAAGGAATAGATTTTAGACATTTACTAGTCTATATCTTTCTAGATATTAGTATCAGAAACAGAAAAATATATATGACTCTATCTGGCATTTCAGTATGTCTTCTGTTGCAAGAAACAAAACCAATAAATAAATTACAATTCTATCTGCCTCATGCAATAAAGTGAATTTATTGGCTCAAATAATGGAAAGTGAATGGGCAGGGAGCCTTCATGCGTGACTTAGTTCAACAGTGCAATAATGTCATAAAGATTCCAATTTCATTCATTTTTCTGCTCTGCATCATGTGATATCAGGCTCTTTCCAATGCTGGTTCCCATTTCAGTTCTAAGTAGCAATAGGGATATTTGTTCCTTCACCTACTTCCAAGGAGGACAGATGATTTCTTCTCTAAGGTATTTTAGGAGAAAAAGGAAGTTTATTTGTTTCTCTAATAGGTCTAGAAACTCTACATAGACATTATTGGACCATGGGGTCACATGCCAATAGCAAATATTGCCACTGGATGGGATGTCAGGACTGAGCAATCTGTCTTTGGTACAGTCAAGATGGAGTCTGCTTCGCCAATCACTGGCTGTACCGGGCAGGTGTGAAAGCATTCGAAAGGGAAGGGGAGGAGAAGGGGAAGGAGGTGTTGGGTGGGCAAGCACAATATCCGTGGCAGAATTACATTAAGAGTATGTCCTCCGGATCCTGACAAAAACTTTAATTCCCAGTAAACATGACTTGCCATTGTCTTTCTCCTGCTGGCATTTGGGAAACCACTAGCCTTTGTTGCAAATACTTAAAGTGACAAATATTTAATGTTTCCCAAATTCACTAGGAATTCCAGAATAAACAGCTGTTCAAAGTTGGTAATTCCCAATTTATGTGAAGTGAGTTGGCCTACTAGAGATAAAATCCATGGAGCAGAAGGGAAGATAGAATTTAAGCAGTTGTATGACCACTCTTACCACCATTGATTACTCTAAAGCTTTGTGTACATTGTCACATTTAATCCTTGCAAAAATCATTAATAAAAGACCACAAATTGAGGTTAAAGGGCATTAAATAATGTCCCTTGGACCACAGGGTCCTGATACATATGCTGTTAACCACTACCATAATGTGTACCCTTTTGCAAATTTTGCAAAGCCAACAAGAAAAAAAAAAAAGAGTCCTAGCATAATTTTGGATCTTTGGCAAAGTCTTTTAACTGCAGCAATAACCCAGTGAATAATAACCCGGTGAAATTCACCTCCCCTGGATTGTTCTGGATCAGGACCAGACTCTGGGGAACAGGATGGTGACACGTGTAAGCATGACTTAATTCTAACCGATAATGCCAAGTGAGCAAGCAATTTTCATTTGGGCACCTTCCAGAAAGAAAATGGCCAAATCACTTTTATCCCCCCTGAAGGCATTAGTACAATGTTCATAAATGTTCATATATATATCTATATATATATATGCATATATAAGATACACATTGATAGCTGCACTTGCAGGGGAAAAAAACGTAAAATATCAAGTAATTCCAGTAATACAAACATCTATCTTCTAAACAGATTTTTTCTTTAAGAGGAGAAAGTAAATTTCACACAATAATCCTGCTTTTTAATTAAGCAAGACAACAAATCTTGCCATGATAATTACATCAGAATTTTGAAATGTATTGTTTCATCCTTGAATTTAGGTTTGTCTTTTAAATTAAAGAAAATAGATTTTTTTTTTTTTTTAGTTCAAGTCCTTAGCAAAAAAATGGTAATTTTTGCTAGATTCCATGAAGGTTTTCCTAAAACATCTGTTTTTCCCGTAAAAGCACTGCAGCTGTTTTGGAGAGGAAAAGCGCTAATATTTAATCGTTGGTAGTTAACTTACATTTTAAATAGTAAATAATTTCCTGGCTCTTTATTTTAAACAAATATAAAATGCATTACATTTTTTACATGCAGCTTTATTGAGATATAATTCACGTATCTTTAAATTCATGTTTTAAGAGTGTGCAATTGGATGGTTTTTAGTATATTCGGACGCTTGTGCAACCATTACCTCGATCGAAATTTTGTCATTTTTGTCACCCCGGAAGAGAACTTAGTACCTAGGAGCAGTCATTCCTCACTTCCCCATCCTACCAGACCCTGGCAACCACTAACTGATCTAAATTCTGTTTTGACAGATTTGCCTATTCTTGGCGTTTCACGTAAGTGGAATTACACAAGATGTGGACTTTTGCAGCAGCTTCTTTCACACAGCATAACACTGTCAAGGTTCGCCCGTGTTGTAGCTTGTGTCAGTGCCTCCCTCCTTTAAATGGCTGTGTAATGTTTCATCATGGAGGATATACCACACTTTGTTTACCCATTAGTCTGTTGATGGACGTTTGGTTTGTTTCCACCTCTATTGCTATAAACATTTTTTTAATAAGTTTGTGTGTAGATAGGCTTTCATTTCTTTTGGGCAGATACTCGGTAGTGCAATTGCTGGGTCATATGCTACCTTCCATTTCATCATACAATGTTCAAATGTGCCAAATTTGGAGGAGGCACATTATCTCTTAAACAATTTTAAGAATTGAAACCTGAACATGGCTCACAGAAAACAAACAGAAGAACTGAGCAGTCCTCCCAAGAGTCTTGCATTTCTTTCTGAAGCATCGGGGCAATTGTACTAAGATATTAAAATAACGTTGATGATTGTTTTTACTGTTGAACTTAATGCCTGTTGCATTTGCATTTAAAATGATCCAACACCCCAAAGAAAAGGGTCAATACTAAATTTTCCAAATCATTTCTCTTTTTTTCATCTGTTTCTTTAACCATTCAGAGGGTTTTTAGTGTTTTCATTTTCCTTGGGTACATACCGAGAAGTGGAATTACTGGGTTATATTTTACTTCTATTTTTAATTTTTTGAGAAATTTCCATCTATTGTTTTCCATAGTAGTCGAAACAATGCACGCTTCCACCAATAGGGCATCTCCACATTCTCACAAAAACTGGTTATTTCTTATCTTTTTGAAGCTAGACATTCTAACAGGTGTGAGGTCATAGCTCATTGCAGTTTTGGCTTGTATTTCCCTGATGATTAGTGACGTTGAGTATCTTTTCATGTGTCTGTTGGCATCTGGATGTCTTCTTTGGCAAATTCAGGTCCCATTTTTAATGGGATTATTTGAAAACATTCATTCAAAAAGATATATGCACCTGTATGCTTATTGCAGCATTATTAACAATAGCCAAAATACAGAAGAAACCTGTGTCCATCAACAGATGATCAGATAAAGAAGATGTGGTCTGTATACACAATGGAAAACAATTTGGCCATAAAAAAAGAATGAAATCTTGGCATTTGCGACAACACGAATGGACCTAGAGGGTTTTATGCTGAGCGAAATAAGTAAGACAGAAAAAGACAACATATGATGTCACGTATGTGGGTTCTAAAAAACAAGACAAATGGACAAACACACAAACAGGAACAACAAAACAGAAAGAGACTCATCAAGACAGAAAACAAACTAGTACTTGCCAAAGGAGAGGGGTGTGAAGGGATGGGTAAAATTAGTAAAGAGGATTAAGAGGTACAAAGTTCCTGTTATAAGATAAGTAAGTCCCCGGGGAAGTTAAATACAGCCTGGGGGATACAATCGATAATTACTGTAATAACTTTGTGTGGAGACAGATAGTAACTATGCTTATTGGGGTGGGCATATGCTACGTATATAATTGTGGAATCACTATGTCATACACTTGAAACTGATATAGCAACATATGTCTACTATATTTCAATTTCTTAAAAGAGTTTTTAGTTGGATGTACTCTTTTCATATTTACTAAAATTTCTGACCATCTTTATTCCACCTCACTACCCCCCATAAATGAATCTTCTCACCGAACCATATCCCAAAGTAACAAACATTTATAGATTTGGAGGGGGAAGGCATCTAGAACCTTCAGCATGAAAATACATGTCATCGTCAATAATTGATTCTGTAGTCACACTATACACCAAGCAGAAACCATTGGCAATGCATCCAAATAAGAGCTATCCCCCATATCTCCCAGAACATCACATTATACGTAGGGAGACAATGCAGGTAAAGGAGAAAAAATTGGGGGGAAATGCCAGAGACTGCCCTGAGAGCTAAAGAGTGATGACACTGTGTTTCTGTATTTAGAGGAGAGAGAAAACATCCTTTCAAAAAAAGTCTAGTGATACATCGCTTTCCTAAATGATTTCCTCTTATCAGTTCAATTCATACCTACGCTTCGCCATAGTTTCCAGAGATATTATTCATAACGGAACTTTTTAATATAATAAAACGTCTAGTGGTACAGGTGCCAAACACATGAGAAGCATGATAAGAAACGCCTAGAAAAAGCTCTGGTCCTGGAGCCTCCAAACGTTAGCTCTTGGCCTGATTCGAAGGCTCCATTGCCACTGTGACCTTCAGGAAGCACCTCATTTCCCTGAGCCTCGAGTTCTTATCTCCGAAACGGAGCTCAGTTCTCTGCCGTCTCACACAAAGGTTGTATAAATCAAATAAACTGATACTTATAAAATTACTTTTCATAACCGCTAAGTTTTGCTGCAAACTGTTTAACCTTGAATGAGCCGCATGATTCAGGACACGATGGTGGAGGGCTGTCTGCTGACATTGAGAGGGAAGCTGTTGGTGCCCTTGACACACAGTCGTCAGTTCACACAAGTTTGGCCAGAAGGAGAACCGGACCCTGGTTTTGCAGCCATCCCGCTCATGTTCTGTTTTGAGCCTGCGATAGGAGGCCTGTCTGTGGGTCCAGAGGAGCCGAAAATCCAGGAAACCCTGAGGGCTGTGGGTGCCTCGCAGTCACGGGGAGCCAGAGCTGTCAGCGAGGTTAAGATAATAAGGTGTCTGGAAAGAAGATGAAGGGCAAATACACAGACACACACACACACACACACACAGACACACACACACACACACACACACAGAACAGAACAAAACAAAAAACACAAGAACGAAAAACAAGCGTATCACCTAGTGGCTAAGCTCTGATGCCGTCAAGGGCCAAAAGTTTAGCCACGGTGGATTAGCTCCATCAGCTGAAATACACAAAATCGTCTGCCGGGGACACAGAGGGTGACCTCTTGTCCCGGTGCCCCGTAGACCAGCCAGAATGGAACGACGGGCATGAAATAACCAGGACGAAGCTGCTGTTTCTGGCCGTATTTTTAAAGCACCATCTCTGGTCGTCACACACTGATGTGACATAAGGCGGAGGAACGAGTAAAAGCTTGGCTCATCGGACGTGACACTGCTAATGACAAGTAGCACAGGCCTGCGGTACCCGCTTTAAGGGCTACTCTCCTAGGGTCAGGCTGCCCCCGAAGTTCCCTGTCTTTGCACAACAATGGAAAGCCGCTCGAGCTGTCCCAGCGTAGATGAAAGAGGCATACACGGGGATAAAGATGTGCGGAGCTACAACCCAACGGGACAAGAAGAGAAGCCGTTCGGAGATGACGGGCAGGAGCGGGCGCGTGCAGAGGGCGCACAGCTCTGGCTGCCTTTCTGTGATTTAGAAACTTGGAGGAATCGGAGTTGATAGATTTTTAGGAACAGAGCCGATGACACTCGGGCTTAAAATCTGAACTAGAAATAAGGGCAGCGAGAGAAAGACTGAAAACGCTGTGCTGTAGATATTAAAAGCCTGGCTCTCAGCAATCAATCATTTCTACACAGATGGCAAGAGGCAAGCGCAGAGGCAGGTCGCGGAGGCTGAAACATGAAGACGTTAACACCTGGCCTAGTTATTACGGTCAGCATGGAATGAATGAACAGACTCCGTCCTGGCCGTTGCAGACCCGGGTTATACTTTTCCTGTGCCGAGGAATGATCAGATGTTAACACCAGCTACAGTTAGCTGATTAACTCAACAAAGTTGATTAGGCCAGGAACTGATCTAGGTTCCGGGGATGCGACAAGGAACAGAATGGCTAAGATCATCCTAGCTCTTCTGATACATACAGTCCAGTGGGGGAGGCAAATGAATCTAAGCCAATTACTTAGCGTCTTTAGTATGCCAATGGATGGCAAGCGCCATGGAGAAAAATAAAGCAGAAATCGGAATGGGAAGCAGGGGCAGGGTGCCAGGGTGAGGCGTTCATCTCAAGGAAAGTGGTGGAGAAGAGACACCGTGATGGACGCACGTGAGCCAGTCAGGAAGGAAGGGAAGGAGCGACATGTACAAACAACCGAGGTGACCATGCTCAGACCCAGTGGGGCAGAAAGGCAAAGCCCCGGGTGAAGAGACCCCTGTGGTTCTAGAAGCCAGCGAAGGACTGGGCAGCTTCTGTGTTGGAAAGAGAAGGGCCTGAGTCGCCAGATTCATCACTGGCCAGTGAGAGAATCTTGGCTTTCATGAGGGTGATGTGGAGCGTCACTGAGAAGTACTGATCAGAGTTGACCTTAGTAAGATCACTGGCTTTTGTGTTGAGAATAGATCGGAAGGGCTTGGGCAAAGACAGAGACAAAGAAAAATGTACTAATCGCCGGTCAGGAGGCTATCATTATAATCCAGGCACCAGAGAGTGTCGACGTGGATGAAAATATCAATAGCAGAAGTGGTGAGATGGTTGAATTCTGATATATTTTGAGAAAAGAGATACTGTCTTAGTGGAGTGAATGTAGAGTAAAAAAGAAAAGGAAAGATTCTGGCTTCAACTGGAAAAATGAAAACAATTTTTTTTTATGCAAAAGACAAGGTTTGACAGGGAAAAAATCAAGAATGAAGTTTAGACATCTTAATTTTCATATGGTTTTTGGACATCCGAAGAGCTATGTTGAGCTGCTTATGTATGAGGCTGGACTTCAGGGGAGAAATCTTGATCAAAGATACAAATTTCAGAACTAGCATAGCTTTTAAAGGCAGGAAACTGGATGAAATAGCAGGTATCCAAGGCTGAACCCTGGGATACTCCAGTATCTCAAGATCGAGGAGCTAAAGGCTTAGCCTCAAGATCGAGGCTCAGAAGAGCCTCCCCTACTCCTCCCTCACCCCCAAGATAACTAAGAAAGAGTAACTAGTGAGAGTGGAGGGAAACCAGGACATTGTGTTTTTCTGGAAGTCAAGTGATAAAATATTCCCAGGGTAAGGGTACGATCGACTATGACAAATGTGCTAATAGTTAACTCACTGGCATTCACTAAGATGAGTACTAAGAATTGGTTATTGTTTTGACAACATAAATCTCAATGGTGACGGGGAAAGTTTCAGTAATGGAGTGAGGGAGAAATATAACATGAGTGTATTTATAATGAAACAGACGTGGAAAGGAATTGGAGACAGGTCATAGACAACTCCACTGAGGAGTAATAGAAAGCAGAGAAATAAGGTGGTAGTTTATGAAAACCAGGAAAGTTCATTTTTACCTTTTTTTTTTTTTCTGATGGACAATTAACAATATGTCTGCATGCTGATTGGGATAATCCACTGAGCATAGGGGTTAAAGATACCATAGAGAGAGAGAAGAATTTCTAGAGTGAGGCCCTTCAACAGGCTAGAGGCAGGAATAAGGCAATGGAGCTAAATACGCAGATGCTTTGGCTTTAGTTAGACCCATGGCTTAAGTTTAATTTAAGCTTAATTTAAGTTTAAATTAAAACAAGACACGTAGAGTTCTCATTCCACAGTGTCAGTTTATACAGAGAGCAGCTTTGTGGATTCACAGAATTGCCTAGCTCAGGTAAATCCAAGTTACATTTATATTCTCAAGTGATAAACTACGTAAGTACCTCACAGAAGTCTACCATTAAAAAGACTAATTATTTTCTAGATGTGCCATTCCTTACACATACACTGTATAAAATAAGTACATTAAATAAAATTATCCCAGTGCTGCTGGCAATCTAAAAAGTATACAATACTGGCTTCCACCTTCAAATTTAGATCAGAAAGCAAGAAATTCTCGTAGGTCCCTGCTAATATCAAGGTCCTGGATGTTAAAACGTCAAGGCTTATGAAAAACGGTAGTTATTAAAACGATAATCCTTCTAATAGTATTAAGTAGTGAAAAGCAATGACAGTAGATCTAGATCATTTCCAGGGAACACATTTTAATAAACATCTTGATTATCATTAGGTCATTTCGTCAAACAGCATTGCATTGTTTAATGGTTGGTGTTTTAAGAAGGGCTGCAACTTATTTACTTACAGGAGCTTTACTGTTTTAGAAAGTGTATTCTCTATAGTTTAATTTTGTCCTTATTTCCAAGCTTTAGTGTGTCAAAATAATTCTCTCTGACATGCAATGTGAGGCTCTTAGATAAAATTAGAAATAAAGAAGAAGTACAAGGACGTGAAGAATGAAGTGCTCTCTCCGAAAAGGATGTTTCATCCAACATTGCGGAGGAAAAAAAAATATATTGCTTCTGCTTTCACTTTTCACCTTGATACATTTATCCAAGTATAATGGGCAGTGAAGTTCTTATTTCTGAGACACTTAATACTGGAGATAACTTGGCATGTGCTTATTCCTTTGAAAAATCATATCACCCTAGAATAAATACGGCAGTTGTGAAATATTAACTACATCTTCTTATTTCATTTAGTTGTACGTATAAGTTTGGGGAAATAGGATAAAAGAAATGAAAAGGGCTAAGAGGCTTGTTTTCTAAAATTTATGGCAAAAACTAGACAAACAAAAAAAATGCTAATTTAAACATTAAACTGAATAGTATATATCTCCTAGTGTTCAGTTACTGTTTTGAATCTCTTGGTTCCTATTTTTTTTTTGCTTTAATATTTACAGTTGACATATTTGCCCTATAGTTATATTCCCTGATTGTCAGTGTGCATTTGTAAGTTTAGTGAAGCTCAGAAAATATTTATTTTATTTTTTTCAATGTTTATTTATTTTTGACAGACAGGAGACACAGAGCATGAGCAGGGGAGGGGCAGAGAGAGAGAGACGGAGACACAGAATCTGAAGCAGGCTCCAGGCTCTGAGCTGTCAGCACAGAGCCGGACGTGGGGCTCGAACTCACGAGCCGTGAGATCATGACCTGAGCCAAAGTCGGACGCCCAACCGACTGAGCCACCCAGGGGCCCCAGAAAATATTTATTTATTTATTTATTTATTTATTTATTTATTTATTTATTTTTATTTATTTTTGAGACAGAGAGAGACAGAGCATGAACAGGGGAGGGGCAGAGAGAGAGGGAGACACAGAATCTGAAACAGGATCCAGGCTCTGAGCTGTCAGCACAGAGCCCGACGCGGGGCTCGAACTCACGGACCGTGAGATCATGACCTGAGCCGAAGTCGGACGCTTAACCGACTGAGCCACCCAGGCGCCCCAGAAAATTTTTATTTTTAAAGAAACGGGCATGGGGGCCTACAAAACTTTAAAACTTTAGGGTGGAAGAGAATCTTGATGATCAACTATTAGGAAGCCAAATGAATGGTATCCAATGAACAGAGGAAAATGGGGATCTATTGAAAAAGTCGTGAGTAATATCTATGTGCACAGGTGCAGCTGTGGAGCTGTGAACACACTACAGACAGTGTTCTAGAGTCGCTTTTCATTCTTTGTTGAACATAGATGCCGATATCTATTTTGTTAGTATCCTAAACATTTCTACTACCGTATTCTTTTACGCTGACCAGGTCGGGCAGATTAGGGTGGTGATGGTGTGTTTGTGCACGTGTGTATGGTCAAGGGGGAACCTCACCTGGATACATGTGCCTGCCAGCTCAGCAAAATCCCTGAAATGCTGAATGCCATTGGAGAAAGGTCACATGATTCTGTAGATATGTTCTGCCATTATTTTATAGGTTCCAAACTCAAACTGGGTTCTCAGTTATGCCCCCCAATCCTTCTTATGTCAGTATTTTCTCCCATTTTTCTTAGCACATTTATTTTCCAATTTCTCCATTCTTCTCAATCTTATAAACCTGTGGCCACCTGATTTATTTTCAGAAAATAATCTTATTTCCACTTTTTCCTATAAAAAGGCAATCTAACAAGAGCATACCCCAACATTTACTCAAAATCCAGCAACTTTACCAAAAGACACATCCATCCTTTCTTTTTTATTTATTGTTTCACACCATACTGAGTGGCCCTGGTCAATTTTAAGTTGAACTCTTTATCAGACTTGGCATTTCCTCCACTCTGGAAGTTCTGAAATCTTGTCGTGTGAGTATTTCCTTGTCTCTTATTTCATTAATATCTCCTTTTCAATTGGTATTTTTCTATCTCTGGATTCTCCCAACTTAAAGCAGAAACCAAGTTCAAATCACCTTACTGCTGGATTTTAATATTCTGATTTAAATTACGAGGTGATATGTCTAAGCAATTACTACATTTTTTCTAGCACTTACATTCTGTTAATTAAAAGACTCATGAGCTTTGAGATAATAAAGTGTTCTTTACTATATCTTAACATCTGAAATCATTCTAAATGAAAGCAAGAAGTGGCCATTATTATCTTTAATACCCATCTTTGATGTCTCCTCTAACCCATTCAATGTCTTGAGCTTCTGACTTTTCTACCATAAACATTGTCACCTTTCATCTCATTTCATCAGGGTGTTCTCTAGATTCAGAGAAAAGAAAAGGAGTATTGTTATTAAAAAAATAGGGGATTATATTAGATAATGTTAACAGTTCTTTCAGCCTTGAAATAACATTATTTCGTTGGATTAACCCAATTCAATACACAGCTCTTTATGATGTTCCTCAGTGAGAAAAATGAACTGGAGAATTTTACCCAATATTAGGTGGATAGTAGAAAAGAATTTATTTTTTCACGTCTCATTCATACCATCTAAGATGAAGTGTATTTATACTATAAAAACAATTTACCTGTGCTTTCACAGATACACACACACACACACACACACACACACACATACACAAACATATTCATTACTATTTAAAACACCAATAAAAGGGACACCTGGGTGGCTCAGTTGGTTAAGCGTCTGAGTCTTGATTTCAGCTCAGGTCATAATCTCATGGTTTGTGAGATCAAGACTTGCATCAGGCTACACTGAGCATGCAACCTGCTTGGAATTCTCTCTCCCTCTCCCTCTGCCCCTCCCCTGCTGGCATGTGCACGTTCGCTTGCTCTCTCTCTTTCTATCTCTCAAAATAAATAAATAAACCTAAAACAATAAAAGAAAATAAAACACCAAAAAATGTATATAATAAAATTCAATAAACTACAGAGCAAACAGTGGATATCCTAGGGGGCTAGAATCCTATGTTGTAATAGGTAGAGAGTAGAAAAGGACATAGAAGGAAAAGAAATGTTCCCACATGTTTACATGTCTAAGAATTCAAAGGTTTCAATAGGGGTATGATGGTTCATCGGGTATTCCATTCAGTAATCAACACCACCCTCTCTTCAACACAGAGCCCATAGAAAACTACTGTTCTTACCGTAGGATCAAAAGACCTTCCCATACCATTCTCCTTGATCTTCTTAACAGTGCAGTTATTTAAAATGCATACGTATATACACACAAGCATAAATACAATGACTAGGTTTTCCTTCACGAAGGAAGAGATTTAGAACATGTAAACCGAAAAATGAACGCTGCATTCCTGCAAAAACAATACTCTGCTTTCAAATTTCAAATGTCTACATGTGTTTAAAGACTAGCCAAGAAAGTGACAGAGCGTAAAAATACAATATAAATTCTATTGGCTGCATCCACAAAAAGCTGATTTTAGTATTTCTATGGGCATTTTATTTACTATGAATGAATTTTTAGCATGACACCTTGAATTATGTCTGTGAATTAATGGTTAAAGCAATACATAAAACCTAATTGTTCTCAAGAGGCCCATTATTACACGAAACCCACATTTACCCTACAGGGATAGTTAAGTATTTTAATCAGGAGAAAGATACTACTTAGAATTCCACCTTTCTGGTGATGTTAGGTACAATCGTGAAAAGCCAACTTAAAGTTTCTTCCAACACTAGCCATTTGTCAGTGGACCCATTTGGGAGGTTTGTTTCCAGTTAAGTAGGCTTCTGAGACTGTGTGCCCTTATTACTTGTACCCATCAAGATTACCTTTACTAGTAAGTATCTCAAGTAATATAAAAGTTAAGATACTTCAAGCTAAATATTGTGCAAATCTGTGTCAAAAATACTATGCAGTAAAACGATCATTTTAAAACTATATTTAAAATGAAAAGAAAGCTTTCCCACATAAAAAAAAAAACAATTACAATGTGATACTGTGATTTATAAGAAGTACATACTTGGTCTCCATCCCAATTTCTGGCAGAGAGCTCCTAAAGTCTTTGGAATTTCCTAGGTGATAAGAACAATAAAGGTGTCCTGATATTCATAACAAGCCCCTCTCGACCACATCTATGTATATGCCATTGGGATGACTTTTGGAAGGCACCTGAGGATGCCGGCGGGCTGCCCGGGGGAACCAACCACATGATTAGATGGTTGGGACCATCCACCTGCTACCCAAAGAGGAGTGAAGGGCTGGAAGCTGAATCAATCACCAAGCGTCAGTGACTTAACCAATCATGCCTGTGTAATGAAGTCTCCCTAAAAATCCTCAAGGACAGGGTTTGGAAAACTTCAAGGTTGGTGAACGTGGGGGTGCTGACAGTGGCTTGCCCAAAGAGCATGGTAGCTCCTTGCTCCTTCCCACTTCTTTGCTGTGTGTGTCTCTGCCATCTGGCTGTTCCTGAGCTATATTCTTTTATAACAAACTGCTAATCTAGGATGTAAACTGGTTTTGAGCCACGCTAGCCAATCAATCAAACGGGAGGGGGAGCTGTGGGAACCTCCAGATTATAGATCATTGGTCAGAGCACAGGTGAACACCTGAACTTGTGACCGGCATCTAAAGCAGGGCCGTCTTGTGGAATTAAGCCCTTACTCTGTGGAGTCTTACACTCTTCAAGTATACAGTATCAGAATTGAGTTAAATTTGGGGAACCTGGGTGGCTGAGTCGGTTAGTGTCCAACTTCGGTTCAGGTCACGATCTCACGGTTCGTGGGTTCGAGCCCTGCATCGGGTTCTGTGCTGACAGCTCAGAGCCTGTGAGCCTGCTTTGGACTCTGTGTGTGTGTCTCTCTCTCTGCCTCTCTCATTCTCTCTCTCTGTCTCTCTCTCTTAAAAAATTAATTTTTTTTTTCGAAAGTGCTCTTCCTTGACTATGTGGAAATCTACATTATGTAGCTCCAAGAATACAGATAATATATGTGTAATGAATTCCAGGGTTGTTCAATTCCTGCTCCTGCATAGGAATACATGCTGTAAGGGAGGCATAGAGAGGTAGTGTAATCTTAGACAAGTATGGCGGGAGAAAAAGTGGGAAAATTCTCCTTTAAGGCATTCTTGGTGTGTGCGTGTGTGTGTGTGTGTGTGCGTGTGTGTGTGTGTTTATAAAGAGAGAGAGAGTGGGGGAGGGGCAAAGAGAGAGGGAGAGAGAGAGAACCCCAAGCAGGCTCCACACTGTCAACACAAAGCTCAATGCAGGGCTCAATCTCACAACCATGAGATCATGACCTGAGCCGAAATCGAGAGTCCAACGCTTAACAGACTGAGCCACCCAGGTATGCCTGTTACCTGGGGAGTGTGTGTGTGTGTGTTTAATAAAGGCATTCTTCATTTTTTAATAGTTTTAATGAGCTATAATCCCCATGCCATAATATCCCCCCATTAAAAACTTAACAATTCATCCATTTACGGCGTTTATAGAGTAGTGCAAACATCACAATCTAATTTTAGAACATTTATAAAGCCAAAAAGAAACACACCATGCCCATTAACAGTCATACCTGTTCTCCCCTCCTCCAGCTTCTGGGAGCCCTCTGACTCTATGGATTTGCCTATTCTGGACATTATATAGACATGGAATGATAAACTATGTGCTCTTCTGTTGAATGCATTGTTTCACTTACTGTAATGTTTTCAAAGTTCATCCATGTTATAGTATATATATCACTACTTGAACCTTTTTTTATTGTCAACAGTCTTCCATTCTATAGATATACCACATGTTGTTTATCCCTCCATCAACTGATGGGTATTTGTGTTGTTTCCACCTTTTGACTACAATGAGTAACGATGCTGCAGGAAGCATCTGCGTACAAGTTTTTAGATGGACATATGTTTCCATTTCTCTTGGGTATATCCCCTGAGAGTAGAGTTGCTGGCTCATATGGGAAGCCCGTTTAACGTTTAAGGAACTGCCAGACTGTTTTCAAAGGTGACTGCACCATTTTACCATCCCACCAGCAGTATGGGAGGTCTCCAATTTTTTCCACATCCTCACCAATACCAATACCTTTCTTTCCGATCATAGCCACCCTACAGTACTGTAAATGAATTTTATCTTCCTTCTTGTCTTAATAACATTTCCTTTTTCCAGCTAATGTTACTGGAAGAATAATGTATATGATACACGTACCATACAAAGTATGTAATGGACTGTTGTGATCTGTAAGGCTTCCGGTCAACAGTAGGCCACAAGCAGTTAAGTTCTGGGGAAGTCAAAACTTATCCATGGATTTCAACTGTGAGGGGGCTGTCCAAGGGTCAACTGAACATGGTCATTCTAGCAAAAAGGTCTGTCAGTCTTTTGGTATTTTCAGAGAACCCACTTTGGAGTCCACTGATTTTCTCTACTGTTTCTTTTTCTATTTTGTTAATTTTTGCTTTCATCTTTCTTGTTCCTTCCTTCTTTTACATTGTGTTTACTTTGCTCTTTTGGTGAGTGTGTTGTATCCTCAATTTCTTTCATCTCGAATACTTTCTAATTGCCGTTGTGATTTACTCTTTGACCAATTGGTTATTTATGAGGATTTCGTTCAATTTCCACCTATTTGTGAATTTTCCAGTTTTTCTTCTGATACTGATTTTTAGTTATGTGGTCTAACAACATACTTTGTATCATCTCAATGTCTTTAATTTATTGATACTTGTTTTATTGCCTAACATGTGGTCTATCCTGAAGAACGTTCCAAGGGCACTTGAGAAGAATGTGTCCTCTGCTATTGCTCAGTGAAATGTTCTACATGTGTTTGTGAAGTCTAGATGATTCGTGGTGTTGGTCATCGTTTCTCCCCCCCCCCTTACTGATTTTCTTTCTAGATGTCCTATCCATTATTAAATGCATTTTCTGATGAGAAGTTAAAATCTCCAACTTTTATTTTTGAACTGTCTCTTCATTCCCTCCTGGTAGGTTTTGCTTCATGTATTTTAAAGCTCTGTTATAAGGCATATATGTGTATGTGATTGTTATACATTTCTAACTGGTCAACCATTTATCATTATAAACTATCTCTATCTCTAGCACATGTATCAGTTTTAAAATGCACGTTTTCTGGTAGTAGCAACAGCCACTCCATTTGTTAACAGATTGCATGTAGCTCTTTCCAGGCTTTTACTTTCAATCTCTGTGTTTCTTTAAACCTAAAGTGTGTCTCCTACAGACAGTACGTAGTTGGATTTTTTCTGACCAATCTGGCAATATCTGCCTTTTGATTAGATTTGAGTGGATTCATTCATTCATTCATATTTCATGTTATTATTGATATATCTGGGTTTTTACTTTCCATCATACTTTGGTTTTTTAGCCACCTATCATTTTATTTCTCTTCCTTTCCTTGTTTTATGTTTCGTTGAGTGGATATTTTTATGGTATTATTTTGATTCTTGAAGTATTTTTTCACCATTTTTGGGGTCATTTTCTTTGGTTGCTCTGAGGCTAACAGTGTAAATGATGAAAAATCTATTTCAAATATATACAGATTTAATCCAGTCATATATATAAATGTGACTCCCAAATGGGTGTGTTCCCTCTTTACTTTTTGTCTCATTATTGTTATACAATATAACATCTAACTGTTACAAACCCAACAATAGCTTGTTGTAATTATCACTTTATATAATTTTATGTCTTTTAAACAAGTTAAGAGTGTGGAGGAAAGCAAATACATATTTGTAAATTTTGTAACATTAACTTCCTTATGTAACATTTCTGATTCTCCTAATTGTTTCCTGTGGACTCATATTATCATCCAGTGTTATATCCTGACTCTAATAAGCTTTCCTACCACCCACAACCTGGTGGTGTTATAGTCAAACTGTTACATTTGTACACGTCATAGCCCCAATAATACAATTACATACATCAGGCGAAAGAGTATAGGAGAATAAGTCTACAACTATACTCTCTTTTAATTACAAAAATTTCTTTAGCATTAGTCTTTTATCGTTGTTGTTTAGATTCAAATTAGTTCATGGAGTCACCTGTTTTCAGTCTAAGAAACTTCAACATTTTTTCATAGGCAAATTTAGAAACAACAATTTCATTCAATTGTTGTTTTGGACATGCTTTCATTTTCTCTTAACTTTTTAAATATACCTCTGCTGGATATAAGCTTCTTGTTTTACAGGGTTTTTTTTTTCTTTTTTTCCTTTCAGCACCTTTAGTGTGTCATTTCACTGACATGTGGTCTAAGTTGTTTCTGACAAGAGGTTTGCAATTAATTTCATGGCATTCTTTTGTGCATGGTGAGTTATTTTTCTTCTGTTGCTGCATTCAAGATTGTATCTTTATCTTTGTCTTTCAGTATATTCCTATGATGTGTCAGGGTTTGAGAATCGTTGTCTTTGCACTAATTAAAGTATGTTGGGGTTTTCCAAAGTCGCAATTCACTTTTTTTTCAACCCATTTAGGGAATTTTCCACCATTATGTCTTCAAATATTTTTTCTACTCCCTTCTTTTTCTCCACGAATTCTGCTACCCCCATGGTGCATGTGTTGGTTAATCCCTGAAGCTCTGTTGACTTTTCTTCATTTCTTTTCCTCTGTTTGGGTTACATAGTCTCTACTGAAATTTTTAAATTTGCGAAGTTCAGCTCTACTGATGGGCCCATCTACTGAATTTTTATTTCAATTTACTTTCATTTCAATTTACTGATGACTGATTTCAATTAATGTTCAATTCTACAATTTTCATTTTGTTCTTTTTTATAATTTTATCACTGTATTCATATTGTCTGTTGGATAAGTCACTTCATCATAGCTTCCTTTACTTCTTCTGTATCGCCGGTATTACTTCTCTGAACATATTTGCTGGTTTCAAGTCTTTTTCTGCTAAATCTGATTTCTGGACCCTCTCCAGGCAGTTTCTATTTTTCTTACTCCCCATGTATAGGTCACTTTTTCCTGTTTTGGTTTTAATGTCCTGATTGTTTGTTGAAAATTGGACATGTTTGATAATGTTGAAATAATTCTGTGTGCTGATATTTAACCATATTTCCCCACATCTTGTTGCTTTTGCTTTCTTGTTTGTCTCATTAGTTGGCTAGACAATTTCAGGGACGTCTCGCCCTTTCATGTGCCATCTCTTGTCACTTCTCAGAAGTCACTGCCTTGAGCCTATGTGCAGAGACCCTGGAATGACAGCGGTTTTCGAGAGCTCTTTGATGGTCTCTTTCCTTGATCTCTCTGCTAAACCACCTGTATCTGTTTATATGCCACTTAGGTATAAGCTTCCATTCATTTCAGGCTTATTACTTTATTATATTCAAAAGTGCCCTGAGCTGAAACTGTTCCACAATATGATCCAATCAAACTTAGGTCCCTTTGCGGACTTTGGGGATAGAATTCAAGGTCTGTTCCGGCTCCAGGAAGGTTCTTCTTAAATGTGTCTATTCTTGTTTCTCTCTGTTAAACTTTTCGATAGGCCAGTGTTTGCCTTCTTGCTCTCAAGGAGCTACCAGTTTCCTCTTAATTGCTTATAGACAAAATTTCCATTTTTTTAAGACAATGTAAGTAGGGAAGGTCCAGAGAGAGAGGGAGAGAGGACTTTTTTTTTTCCCACGTTTATTCATTTTTGAGAGAAAGCTCTAACAGGGGAGGAACAGAAAGAGGGAAACAGAGGATCTGAAGCTGGCTCTGCACTGACAGAAGAGAGTCTGATGCAAGGCTTGAACTCCCATGAGATCATGACCTGAGCCAAAGTCGGGGGCTTAACCAACTGAGCCACCCAGGTGCCCTGAGAATCTTAAGCAGGCTTAAGCAAGCATGGAGCCCAATGCAGGGCTCAGTCTCAGGAACTATGAGATCATGAGCTGAGCCGAAACCTAGAGTTAGACACTTAAGTGACTGAGCCACTCAGGCACCCCTCCATTGTTTCAATAGCACTTTTAGGCTTAAAGTTTCCACGCCTGTTTCCAAATAAAATCATTTCCTTTTGGGAAATCTTAGGAGCACTCTGTCTGAAAGTCTGCCTCTCCTCTTGGGAAAACCTTCTGTGTCACTGTTCCAGAATTCAAGTCAAAGACTGCAGCCCCCTTCTAGAATTACAGCTGTTTTACATTTGGGATCTGGGCAGAGCAGGAGGCTCTTATCTCTGCTTGCCTCTCCCTACAGGGAACCTCTCCTCTATGACTGAGCCAGGACTAAGGAAATTGGAATCCCAGGATTTGGGACCAGCAGTATCTTGAGTATAGTTTCTTTCTGCCTTACAAGTGGGAGATGGGTAGATGAAATGAGCTCCAGACCTCCTGGTTTTCTTGCTTGGAGTAGAGCTTGTGGAACATGGAACTGGGTATGATGAGAAATGTTAATTGTTTGCCACTCCAGAGGAGACGATATAACCCTACCTTGAGAACTGCATGGGGACTGTGCCCTGTATCTTGGCTGACCTGATTAGGAAAAAGCATTTGTCAGGTTGAGCCAAGTGGGGAAGATCTGGTTGTGACTTAAACACAGACTGTCAATATTCTGAGATTTAATAAATTTCTTGAGTGAATGTTTCTTCAGTTGCTGTAGGCCATTGAATTTCCACAGATTTTAAATCATTGCTTGCTGGTTGGTTGGTTTTATAATTTTAACCACTGTGATTGCTTCTCTGAGGGCTATGGAGTTCCCTACACTGCCACTCTGGAAGTCATTCTCCTAACCCATTCTTATTCTCATATTTTTTTAGACACCTCCTTAAATTTCATGTTTTCCATGAACTACCCTCATCTATTTTCTTTTCCCTCTATATATTCATCATCTGCATAGGGACAACTCCCAGCTTGTCTCCTGGGATCCAATATGGCACTTAACTTGAGTGGTCCTCAACCACCAATACCAATATATTATTCAAACTCAACATTCCCCAAACGGAATTTATCATATTGTCCTATTTGTTTCCCCAATATCAACTAAAGTCAACCGAAATTCCTTACTTTGGGTAGACATTTTTGGCTAGCCTTGAATTTGAATCACCAATATCCATTACAGAAGACTTCTTCTCCATACGCAATGTCTAAGTGTTTATTATTATTTGTTTAATTTTTTAAATGTTTTATTCATTTTGGGGGGGAGGCAGAGTGTGAGCAGGGGAAAGGCAGAGAGAAAGAGGGAGACACATAATCTGAAGCAGGCTCCAGGCTCCAGGCTCTGAGCTGTCAGCACAGAGTCAGACACAGGGCTCGAACTCACGAACCACAAGATCCTGACCTGGGCGGAAGTCAGGAGCTTAACTGACTGAGCTACCAGGCACCCCTAAGTGTTTATAATCTCGGCTATACTGAGTATATACCATACTGAAAACCCTGTCCTGATGAAAGCTGCTATGCATAAAATTGTTAGAAGTTATTAATTATGCACAGTGCCCGTGATTGGATCCATGCAATACATCCAGCTTACCCACGACTGATTTAATCAAGGATAGCATCTTACCCAAATTTAGGCCAGACCAGAGAGTATCTGCTATGTTCTGAATGCATTTCCCAAAAATTCAGGTTGAAATCCTAATGCTTAATGTGATGTTATTAGAAGGTGGGAAGTGATTCGATCATGAGAGAGGAGTCTTCATAACGAGATTAGTGTCCCTACGAATGAGGCATAAGAGGAATGTCTCACCCCTTCCTCAGTGTGAGCACACAGTGAGAAGACAGCCTTCTGTAACCTAGAAGTGAGCCTTCGCCAGAACCTGACCATGCTGGCCCCCTGATCTTGGACTTTTAGCCTCCAGAACTACGAAGAATAAATTTCTATTATCTGTTAGTCACCAAGACTATAACCATTGACCCCATCAATCTGTAAGGTTAAAACTGCAACTTTTATAACTTTTATGGAGTGGTCCTTAATATTTCAGCAATAATCCTGTGCTACATTTGTTTTAAGAAACAAACCAACTCTGTACACTTCAAAACTTTGCAAGATTTAAGAAATCTTGTACTGTTAAGCCAGTTAATAGAATGCAAAAAAATATTTTTTGGAAAGATGTAAAAACCAAGGCCTGTTGTATAATAATCTTACATTTTTCCTTAACTTAAAAAAAGTTAAATGAACTATTTTCCTTATAAAGCTAAATTTCCCATTCTATCTAACATATCTGAATATGTTTTAAAATTTTTTAATGTTTATTTATTTTTAAGAAAGAGAGAGAAAGAGAGAGCACGTGAGAGCTAGTGGGGGAGGAGCAGAGAGAAAGGGACACACAGAATCCGAAGCAGGCTGCAGGCTTTGAGCTGTCAGTACAGAGCCCAACGCGGGGCTTGAACCCACGAACCATGAGATCATGACCTGAGCTGAAGTTGCACGCGGTTTAACCAACTGAGCCGCCCAGGCGCCCCAAAAATATGTTTTAAAAAACTTGAATGGAGGGATGCCTGGGTGGCTCAGTAGGTTACGTGTCCCACTCTGGATTTCAGCTCAGGTCATGATCTCACAGTTTGTAGGATCGAACCCAGGTCAGGCTCTGTGCCAACAACACAGAGCCTGCTTGGGATTCTCTCTCTCTCTCTCTCTCTCTCTCTCTCTCTCTCTCTTTTTCTCTGCCCCTCCCCAGCTAGCTCTCTCTCTAAATAAATAAACACATAAACATTTTTAAAAATAACAAAATAAAAAGACATGAATGGAAACATACAAATGCTTTGAAGGAGTAAATGAAATATTAAAACAGGGTCAAGCCATTTGAAGGGGTACCTTCCACAGGGAAGGAGAGGGTAGGGAGGTGTTTAAAAAAATATTAGCATCTACACTACTTACATTGTCATTAAAATATTTACATAGGTTTGCTCAGTTATGAACATTTGGTGTTTTACTAAGATTATTTTTATTTTATACGAATATATTATTCTCCTTATTTATTTTTTTACATTGCTTATTATTTTGTTATGTATTTGAAACAACATTTTTAAATAAAGTGTTTCTGGAACTTGAATTTTTCCTTTTTTTATTTTGCTGTAACAGCCCCAACAGATTGAAACAAGGTCCTATGTGAGCATTTCACCTACACTCTAGAACATTTCATGATCCAAAGAGCAGCTAAATCAATTAGATCCTTTCTTAGGAAAATGGAAGCAGAATATGTAAGGTGCTGAGTGGCACAAAAGACACAGATTATGGCAATCTCCCTGTTGATCTGACTGTCTTCTGTTCAATTCCACTTTCCATTTTATGTACAATACCAATGCTAGAAAAGCTAATCTCTTCCTATTACAACGTGTCAATACTTCCACTATATAGTAATGTTAAAATAGTTATTGTAGAACTGAGATCAACATATCACTCACTTCACTAAATGTAAATGATCCTAAATCACTCATTTTTAAAAATCTAAAATTTCTCAGGGCACCTGTGTGGCTCATTCAGTTAAGCATCTGACTTTGGCTCAGGTCAGGATCTCTCAGTCTGTGGTTTGATCTCCGCATTGGGCTCTGTGCTGACAGCTCAGAGTCTGGACCCTGCTTCAGATTCTGTGTCTCCCTCTCTCTCTGCCCCTCCTCTGCTCATGATCTCTCTCTCTCTCTCTCTCTCTCTCTCTCTCTCATTCTCAAAAATAAATAAAAATTAAAAAAAAATCTAAGACTTCTCTACAAAGCCCATCTCCCATAGAAGTTTGTTATTACAATGAATTATTTGACTATTTTCAACAAATAGAATTTTATGAGGTCTCTTGCAAAATTTCTACTTAAAATGGGAAGGTCATGTCTGATGTACTAGTAAAAATATAAACCATTGTCATCTGGAAAAAGATGAGAAATAAAAATATTTATAAAATCAAAGGTTTAAAAAACAATCAACTGAAATTGTGACCACCCATGGGGAGAAACTGACACCACCAAGAGCTGAAGAAAAGTATGCCACCTGCTGAGTTATTTGAAAACAGCCAATTTGATTGCCAAAAAGTGTTTTGCTAGAGACTGAATATGGGTCTTCTTTTAACTATATTTACAGTATGTTATATAATTTATATGAAATATTTTGTCATTAATTCCCTCAATTTACTAGTCTAAGAAAACTTCGTTCACATTGATATTCTCCAGGAAGATAATACAAAGTATGACTTCAACATTTACTTCAATAAAATAAAAACATTATGTTTGCTTCCACTTTTATAACATTTGCAGTATTTTTCAACCTTCAATTTGAGCCTCTGTAACCTTCATTCCCAAGTTCTGATTCTGACGTCTCAACTTCCTCAGAAATCTAATCCAGGACACCAGAAGGAAAGTTGATTAATTAGAATTCAATAAAAAATGCCTTTGAGTTAATTTTCCTTCTGGAAATTGATAAGGCAGAGGTTAGAAAATGTTCTCCAAAGGAGGAACAGATTGCTGTGCTGCAGATGCTTAAGAACTTAACATTACAGAAGCAACTTACCTTTCACGACATTCCTGCAGCCCAAATTTTTAATGGTATTATGTGGGAAGTTTGCCATTCCATTAATGAAATCAGCAAGGCAGAAATTCTTAAAGCTGTACAATACTTAGCATGGTAATCTCTTCCTATTACAAAGCGTCAATACTTCAATTTACTTCCCATTTGGGAAAAAAAGGAACAAAACCCAGTAATTTAGCAATGTGAGTTATACTTTTAGGCCTAAGATGTTAGAGAAATTTTCATCCCTCATCATTCATTCGATGTTATTGGAAAGAATTGATACTTGATCTCGCTCCATTTCAAGAGAAAGATACTGTTTACAAATAAAAACAAAAGCTGGTCACAGCATGAAGTATCATTTTAAATATCTGGCTTTGGCGCCTGGGTGGCTCAGTCGGTTAAATATTTCCAACTTCGGCTGAGGTCACCATCTCATGGTCTGTGGGTTCCAGCCCCGCGTCGGGCTCTGTGCTGGCAGCTGGGAGCCTGGAGCCTGCTTCAGATTCTGTGTCTCCCTCTCTCTGTCTCTGGTCCTCCCCTTCTCGTGCTCTCTCTCTCTTTCTCTCTCTCTCTCAAAATAAATAAAATAAAATAAAATAAAATAAACATTAAAAAAATAAAAGATAAAGCATCTGTGCTTTATTACAGATCATTTTGTTTCTAAATCTACAACTTAGAAGCTGAAATTGCCCTCAATGGAAACTAGAAGAGAGCAAGACAGAATGGTACATCCCCTAACTAGACTGAATGGACATGCCCCAAAGTGAAACCCTAGCAGGGTCTCAGGGCAAGCTTCCCCACTCATCTTGCCATGATGGAATGTTCTCATGAACACATCTAAATGTAAATTTTGAAACCTTCAGTATTTTCTGCACACCGTAGGGAGGACACAAGGAAATGGGAATATACCAGCAGTGGTTTTTTTCTACATCTCTCTCCTGCAAACCTTTCAACAACACCAGGATGGGGGCAACAGCCTAATCCTCTTGCCCTCAGTGGCCACTGCTGACTGCTGGGCTGAGATGTCGGCCCTTCTCCATGACAAGGCTTAGTGTGGGGCCAAAGAGATAAGGAGGGGACAGAAAAGTAGAAACAGTAAGTTGTTGGCCGCCTGGACAATACAGTTGCTTGTTACCTTATTATATGTTAAGTCAAGTGGTTATTTCTGTTCTCATACTTCAGAAACTTCTCAATAATAAAAGGCAAATGAGATTATTTATAAAGCATTGAGAGATTAAAAAAAAAAGAAAAGCAAGTGTTCCCTAAATGTATAGTTCATATTCTTTGTATGAAATGACTGAATGTGGCCTTTTTATTGAACACAGAATAAACACTACCATGCATATGGAGTCACATTAAATGTGTAATTTGAAAAGAGGTTACTTGAATTTGGAATTCTAAACCACCTGACCTGTACACTTGAAGTGTAGACACCTCTCTATTAACAAAGATTAATCAGAAAATTTCTCTGTGAAATTTCTTCCCGAGTCAGTTAGAGTTGAGGTTCCATCAAATATAATTACCCATCAAAAACCAGTTGCCAAGACTCAAAGTAATTGCCTAACTGTGGAACTGTTCTTGAAATTTTATGGCCCATGAAACCACTCGGTAAAAATCCCCCTATTTCTGCATCACCTCCTTGGTAAAATATGACAAGAACTTGTATTTATGAAGGGTCACGAAGCTTACTTTAGATAGGTTTTTACCCTTTAAAATTTTTTCACTCAAAGCACACAACGTGCATACTTTTTAATGCTTTTAAAAGCGTAATAACTTTCCAACTGAATTGAATGGAATTATATAGACTGAACTGGATCTTCTACCTCTCATGATTTAACCTTAACTATAAGTATTCTAGCACCAACTGAACAATTGTAGGAAATATGTGGACATAAATATTACTAGGTAGCCATTTGATTATTTTTCAAAAATGAAATTAAATATGATCTAAACTAGACTGGATTAAGCCATCCTTTTCTTTTCTTTTTTTTTTTTTTAATTAAGTAGAATCCACATCCAACTTGCAGCTTGAACTCATAACCCCAAGATCAAGAATCACATACTCTACCAACTGAGCCAGTCAGGCACACCTAACCATCCTTTGCACTGAGAGTGGAGGCCCCCATGTGGGCCTTGAACTCACAAGATCATGACCTGAGCTGAAGTCAGACACTTAGCCAGCTGAGCCACCCAGGCGCCCCATCCTTCTTTTTTTTTTTTTTTTTTTAAGGTAAAGAAAAGGTAAAGTAAAATCTTTAGACTTTTGTCAAGTGTATAAAATTTTACATTTAGAAACACACATACTATTAAACATATATATATATATATATATACACACACATACAGATTTTTGTGTTATATATAGTATGTGTATATCCATATATTTACACATTCATATTTTTCAGCTATCAGAATGTCTTGTATATTTGCCTATTCACAGAACTTAAAACAGCACCTAGCAAAAAGGAAGTGTGCAAAAACATTTACTGAATGAAACAAAATCACTTGACCCATGTTAAAAACGAAGACAGCAGGCCCAAGATGGAGTCAGTTGTGCCAAACCCTCCTCAGCAAACTAAGACTTCACGCCTAACCTTCCAACCTCCCAGGAATGTACCATTTAACCCATCAACATGGAATGACCTGGTCAGTGCGAGTGAGACAATATTCCAAACAGACCCTCCCACTCCCTTATGGAAGGTGACCTTGACTGACACAATGTATTCTTTGCTAAAGATTTCCTTTTTCTCCCCCTTTTCTTAAAACTCTTTCCTTTTCTACAGCTCCCCAGAGCTCCTTTCTGTTGCTATATGGGGCACTGCTACGTTCATGAATCATTGAATAAATTCAGTTTGATGTTTAAATGTACACAGATGAATTTTTGTTATTTAACAGAGTTGGTGGCTGAAGGACACTTCTAGTGGCTTCGGGAACAATAAGAAACACAGGCCTGGTGCAAACCCGTTAAAACTCTGTGGTTCTGAGGTCAGTTCCTCTCTGTTCAGAGTTCTACTCTCTTTGCCTGGAGCACCCGATCGAACTGCTTTTCCACGGTTTTCCCCTTCGATTCGGATCCCTCCCGAAATCTTGCTAGAAACGACATAGAATTACAATGGCCGTTATAGGGAACGTACCAATTAGACAGGATCATTCATTTAAGAAGCACACCTCTAAGTAAGGTTTTCCAAATTAAACAAACAGGATGTGATGCCTATTTTAATTGGTATGCAGAAGCTTCCAAAAGGCTTCAATATTCCAAAATAGCCTAATTAAAGACTCGTTACAAAAGGCTAATTAAAAATCGAAGACACAGAATTACCTAAAACAAAAGATGGTAGGACTGAGGTAGCTCCAGATCCTCTCCATCCTTCCTTACCTGAGTAACTCACATTTTACCAATTCTGTCTGAACTGCCTGCCTACTCAGAAGAGAATAATGAACAGTGACCTTTTAAAATAAAGCCACCCCATGGGACGCCTGGCTGGCTCAGTTGGTGGAGCATGCAACTCTTGATCTCCAAGTCATGAGTTCAAGCCCTACCTAGGTCAGAAAGCTTTCATTAAAAAATTTTTTGAAATTAAAAAGAAAGCCACCTTTTTTTTTTTGGCAGGCAATCCTCCCAGATATCTTTTAGTCCTTGGTCAAAGACTGAACGAAAGGCCATCGTTAAAGGATTTTCTAAGCCCAGGGGTGATCCCTAAACATTTTTTGAAGTGTTTAGAGTCCTAATTGGGACGTATGACCCAGATTTTTTATCCGCTTGTGCATACATGGTGGTAAGACGTGGTAAAGCCCAAAACTAGATTTGGGAAGCAGAATGGCATAACCCTAAGAATGGGATGCAAGATCTTTGATTGGACCAGAAATAATTCATAACATAGCAACTCATCTTTTGAAAACCCATTCCTAGAGTCTTCCCTGCCACACTGGTCTATCATTCAAATACGCAAACAAAAGGAAGGTGAATCTGTGGCTGACTTTACAGCCCATTTGGAAGCTCTCTTCCTACAGCATCCTGGATTTCATATGATAAATGAGGTCACCCAAGCTGCTCTAGCTGCTCTATTTGTAAATGAACTATCTCCTGAGATTCGTGGGTTAATAAAAAGGCAGAAAATAAGATGGGGCCACCAGCCCAACAGAACTCGTGACCATAGCTAAACACTTTGAAAAGACCTTGGAGCGAGACTGTAAACAAAAATCTGCCAAGCTATTAGCTTTACAGCTATAACAACGGGAAACCTTGCCAAATTCTAGTGGATACCAGAGCTATGTTTTCTACTTTAAATCCACGCTCATAGGACAACAAAACCCTCAAAATAAAAAAAAAAAAAAAAAAAAAAAAAAAAAAGGTTTCTGTAGTAGAGGTATGTAATAAAATTCAGAGCGAGTTTCTACCTCAACCCTGGGACCTTTTACTGAAAAGCATCTTTTTTGGCTGTGCGATATAGCCTCCGTTAATCTTTTAGCTAGAGATCCCCTTTCTAAATTAAAAGGGCTAATACATTTTGCTTGCAATGAAGACCTCACCTTAGAATTTCCTGGCCAACCTAAACCTGACCTTTTATGTTCTTTGCAATCTGTCCTTTATACAGAAGAGGAGGAAGTTAAACAAAAGTTCCCTAATTTAGTCTAGATGCCGGAAAATCTGTGGGCTACTTCTAATACTGACGTTGGGAGAATAAAAAGGGCAGAACCTATAAAAGTTCAGATGGATGTGACTACACGTCTCGCTAAATTGCTTCGATATCCATTAAAGCCCGAGTCCACAAAGACCTCACACCAATAATAGAAGACCTAATCGCCCAGGGGCTAATCATTCCCAGTACCAGCCTCCATAACATAGGGACCTTACCAGTCCAGAAACCTATAGGGAAAAGATGGTAATTCATCCGGGACTTACAGGTTATTAACAAGATAATTACTCCCCATTTCCAGTTGTTCGAAAGCCAAACACCCTTTTGTGACAAGTTCCATCGGACTCAAAATAATTCACTATTGTGGACCTTTGCTCAGCCTTGTCCAGCATTCCTATTGACCCCAACCACCAATATCAATTTGTCTTTACCTGGAACAATCAACAAGGTACCCGGACGGTCATGCCTCAAGCCTTCACTGAGATCCCTTCTTCTTTCTCCCAAGTACTTCACCAAATTTAAGCACCCTCCAGGCCCCGGGGAAAGTGACCCTTCGACAATATGTAGATGACTTATTGTTGTGCTGGGTTATCAAAGAGGTGTTCGTAAAAGATTCCGTTTATTTGCTGCAACAGTTAGCTGGAAAAGGCCACGAGGTCTGTAAGGAGAAGTTTCAATAATCTCTAGACACTGTTGATGATCTAAGTCATAACACAACTGCTAAAGGAACACAGCTATCTCCAAAAAGAATTAAGCTAATCCAAAGATTTCCTAAGCTCAAGAACTAAGTGATAGCTTTGTGGATTTCTGGCTGACTATTGTAGACTATGAGTTCCTAATTTTTTCTCTATTTGCTTCCCCAAACTATGAATTTACTAAAACTTCTGTCCCTGAACGCCTTCCTTGGGAAAAGAAACATAAGCAGGCTTTCATAAGACTAAAACTATGGAACCGCTGCCTTAGAACTACCTAACTCTTCAAAACTATTTCATTTTATTTGTGCATGAAAGAGATAGGCAAGCCCTGGGAACGCCCACCCAAAATCAGGATGATAAATACAGGCCTATTGTCCATCAGAACATACACCTTGATTCAATTTCTCATGTCTACCCTAACTACCCATATCAATTTCACATGTCTACCCCAACTACCCAAAGGTTATATGCTGCAACCAAAAAGACGGTAGAATCTTCAGCAAACCCCACACGCTATCCAAAGTCTTCTTAACCCTCGATTGACTCAACATTTCTCTGCAAGCTATAGCTCCTCTGGTGTCCTTCTCATGTCCCCATCCCATCTACATCTTCAATGTCCCAACACTCTCAATCCCGCTATGTCAGCACCCACTCATGACAAAGATGCGCCCCACGAGTGCAAGGTAATGACGGCCCATTTTGTGACACCCTGTCTTGATTCATAAGACACTCTTTTGATTAATGCTGATCCAATCTCGTTTGTTGATGGGGGAAAAGGGAACTTCCAAGCTGGTAGTGCTATTACTACCCAGTATGAATGACTTGAAAGGGGAAACCTCCCCCCCATAAGCTCAATCTGAAGCTCCAAACTCCTACCAGAGCATGACAGTTATCAGGATGGCAAACTGTTAGTATTTACACTGTTCACCAGTATACCTTTAGAGTACTTTGTGAGTTGGGAATGTTAT
Organism: Panthera uncia; assembly: GCF_023721935.1. Lineage (NCBI taxonomy): Eukaryota > Metazoa > Chordata > Mammalia > Carnivora > Felidae > Panthera > Panthera uncia. The sequence goes on from NC_064812.1 coordinate 79,383,432, forward strand.
GGAAACAAAGAGATTTTCTTTTACCTACTTTGGGACCCCAAACAAAAATGGGCAACAGGAAAATGGCCGTCTTAGTGCTATTCTCTTACCTTCTAAAATTGCTGTCATCAAAACTGAGGCTCCCATTAAAAGGACTGAACCTGAACATCAGGGAAATGTCCCGTCTGACCTTCATGCCAAGGGACCACCAAAAGAATCTGCAAAGATTGTGGCACATGTGTATGAAGTCCCTTCTGCCTCTGCAAAATATGACCCCTCACTGCCAGATTTTTGCCATCCTGATGTCCTGATAACGTGGCAACAGTCTGCACTTGATTCAGAGAAATTAAGATGAGCAAACAAATGTTTGCAAACTCAACGAACAGTCAGGGCTGTGGGAAACCCAAGAGGGCCACTTGGTTCTTTCCAGCTCCATGGCAAACCCCATTTTTCAGTTTTATGCATTCCTCATCCACCATGGCATATGCAAGATGACTTGAAATATGAACAGACGTTGGTGAAAGTATTGTAAAAAAAAACCACAAAAAAGTCTACCAGTAATGTCTGACATGTAAGGTCCATAATCCTGGAAAAACTACCTTTGACCCCAGAGGCCTCAGACCTCCTCACTCTTGACCCTTTGAAAGCCTGTAGCTGGATTTTACTCAACTACCAGGTAGTATGGGCTATCAATGTGTTCTTGTTACTGCCTGTATGTTTTCTGGATGGATTGAAGCCTTCCCTTGCCACAAGGGATGCCCTCACAGTGGCAAAGAGATTATTGGAGAACAAGTTTTCCACCTGGACTGTACCTTCTATAATCTGCAATGATGGAGACACCCACTTCACTGGGAAAATCACACAAACCTTAATGAAAGCCTTGAAAACCTCTGGGAATCATCACTGTGTCCCCATCACCCCCGGTCACCAGACAAGGTTGACAGAACAAATGAGATCCTCAAACTTAAAATCTCTAAACTTTCTGAAATTACTGACTCCCTTGGCCTAAGACGCTGCCGGTGCCTTTCTGGCTATTCGTTCAGAGCTGCTACTTTGGGAAAACAGAAACTCCACATTAGATAGTCACCGATATACCAGTGTCCATTGGTATACAACTTTCTGCTGATCCCCAGTGGTGTTCGCGTGACCAGCTATTGTTAAGTCTTTAATGTTTTACGTTAAAGGTTAAAAAAGCTTCCCCAGATCCAAATTCAAAGGATCCTATTGGTCAGAGTGTGGAGCCTGGCGACTGGGTATTCTGGAAAAGTCATCAGAGGAAAACAATCACTGAACCCCGCTGAAAAAGACTTTCCCAAGTTCTCCCGACCAGTGACTGTGCTGCAAAACTGGAAGGTATTGAGTGTTGGCTACACTTCCAGCAGCTAAATAAGAAGCCTCTTTCTGACACCTGGCCATGTGCAGACAATGAAGACTTCCCACCGAACTGACAAGAAAGAGAAGCAGCGGACAAAAGTAGATTGCTTCTACTCACGACCTGGGGATCAAGACTTACACTCTAACTAAACATAAAACCTTTTTCCTTCTCTTTCTTTCCTTTACTCTGGCACCGGCCTGAAAGGTAACACCCTCATCTGAATCTGCGAGGCCATTGCTAAGGAGAGGTGGGGGGGGGGGGAGGTAAATTTGCAGACGGCTGGATTGTCATCAAAGATTCCCATCTATCTGTGATGCCAGAGACCCCTGGTCCTCCCTGTGGCCAACTTCCCTTTTAGTCCCAATGCCACCACAAACCACGGTCAACCCCCTTAGGAGTCTCTTATCTAGTTCAGAGCATCAAGTGTTGTTGTTTGGTTTTTTTTTTAATCCCTTCTCTGATTATAACCATACTTACCCAATTAAACATGGATATGTACATAAATCTTAGCACACTTGCACCATCACGTGCCCATGATTACCTAGATCAGACACTCAAAATTCTTACCAGCAGCACATCTCTTTGCAAGGTATTTAAAACAACTTTGTCTTTCAGGCTAGGAGATTTTCTTTTTCCCCTTATGCACTGAAAACCTCACTGGCCCCTGGTGCTCCTAAACTCCCATAAATAAACTAAGCCCATCACTGAGTTAGAAAGGAATTATCAGGAGGCATTCATGACTCAGGGCTCACCTCTTTTGGCAGGGGCTGGCTTCCCTGATTAGGAGTAAACGTAAATGAAAATATGATCCAAAATTTCTCCTTCACTCTTGACGATATTGTAGAATCCATTGCTAAGACGACAGCTGCCCAACTAAGTTTGTTAGACACTCTGGCCAAAGTCTTTTCTGATAATAGAATAGTAGCCATCAATTATCTTTTAGTTAAGCAAGGAGGTGTCTGTGCTGTGGCCAACACCACCTGTTGCCCTTGGATTAATACTTCTGGGAAAGTTGAAACTCGGTAAGTTAAGATGACTGAGCTAGCCAGTTGGCTGAAAGAGAGGACTCCTCCAGGAGGATCTCTCTTTGACATATTTGACTTTGATTGGTTTGGGTCTTAGGGACCATTGCTCCAAAATGAACTCCAAACGTTAAGACTCATCCTGCTTACAATAATCATAATATCTCCTCGGTGCACTGTAGTCTCTCAAAAAACTTTAAATGCGTGGTCACAGCCACCAACCAGCATGCAAATAATCTCCCTAAGACTGGAACCTTGGAAAAAGAATGGAAACCATGGCCAACTTAAAAAAGGTGACTCTGAAGTCATCATGATCTGTCAATACCACAGATCAACAAAATCTATACGAACTAGAGAGAAGTCATTGAGAGTGGTGCCAATGTCTTAAACTTTGATCGCATTTCTTACTTATGCTGAGAGTGATCAAAGGGGAAGAACTGTCACAGAGGAGACAGCAGGCCCAAAATAGAGTCACTTGTGCTAAACGCTACCTCAGTAAACCACAGCTTAATATTGAATCTAATTGCAGCTTCAACCTCTTCCAGTAACATAACCTTTAACTAGACAACATGCAGTTACCTGGTCAGCACTGGTAACGTCATCTGTTCACACAGACTCCCTCTGTGCCCTTTAGGAGGGCAGAAACCACGCTTTGCCTGAAACAAGGCATTCTTGGCTCATTTCCTTTCCCACAGTCTTTCCGTATTCAAAAACCTTTCCTTTCCTGCAGCTCTGCGAAACTCCTTTCTACTGCTAGGTGGGATGCTGACAGATTCATGAATTATGGAATAAGGCCAATTTGATCTTCAAGATAACATGTTTGAATTTTTGTTATTTAACGCCCCACAAAATATTTCAAACTCTCAAAATGAAGGATGCAAATGCTGACGTCTTGAGCAGTTGAATACCACTGAGGGACCCATTCATATTACTGTTGACAGATCTCACACGCTTCTCATGGAACTCTCCCAAACACAGACACACTTTTGCTTTTATAAGTGACCTCATATGGAAATGGAAGGACAGTATCCTTTAACTTGAAAGGAGACACGAAACTTTGGACCAGGTTACTTTGAGAACTGTACTCAGCTTTTTCAATGACTTTTATGTTTAAAGCAGTTATTTTCTCCACAGATTATATTTAGTTATTTTGCTTAAAAAAGGTCTGTAGTAAAATATTAGTAATATCCTCAATGCAACCATTAAAGGTAAACTTAAGGCAAAAATATCCTAAAAGTAGTATTTCATTTCTTATTACCCTTATTTCACTACAAAGATTTTTTTTTGAAAGTTCATATACTCTGAAAGCCCAACAAAGACAGGGTTAGGTCATTTTATAGATATTAAAACGTACACACACACACGACATGTTTACTTAATTGAAAGGAAAACATTTTCACGCAGCTTTCAGGAACAGGAAAACATTTCATAAGACACATAAGTAAAAAATGTACATAAGGATGAACTTATTATATTATTCCAGCTATTACTAGTCACCTTAAAAAGATAGAGCTACCCAAATGGATTCACGCACCGTACCGGGATGTAGCGGGAGGGTGGCCATCTTCCTTTTCTAAAATTGCATTTAACATAGTTGCCGGCAGACAAGTAAACAACTAACCATAATGCAGGACAGACTAAAACAAATGATATCGGTCCATCTTTTTGACTTATTCTAATCAATAATGCCCTTAAAAGTAATAGTGGAACATTGGCAACCTAAATGTCATAGAGCCCAGACTCTTTATCATTCCAGTCTAGCCTGCCTTCAAGACAAACAAAACAATGACTTTCATGGTCAAGCACAGCAACTTTCTGAGCCTGAAGCCAGTCAGAGTCCAGTGTTCCCTTTTTGCATTTGTATTATCGGGCTCCTCTAATTATAAGACTTATACAGGGATCTGGGGCCAGTTTATGTGTTTCTTTCTGCCTTTCTCCCTTTCCTTCTTTTGCTGTTATTGCTAAGATTCCTTCAAATACTGTCGTTTGCTCTTGTTCTGTCATATTTCCTCTTCTAACTCAAATGCCTTTCCTTCTGCCCACATTAACACCTGAGCCTTCCAGGGAACTCCATTCGGTGCTTACCAGGAACCCAGCCTTGACAGAGGTTAGACACTTAGCAGCATCTTTTATTTAGTTCCCTAAAGACAAACCCATTGCTTTTCACTGTCTTGTGTGTCCACCGGCTCTAGACTGACAGTTATAGAAATGAGGCTGCTATAGTGGGAAACCACGACATTTTGGTTGGAAATACAAGTCTTCTCTAAGAAAAAAAGAAAAAAAAAACCTTTTTTTTTTTCAAACAAGATCGGGAAAAACATGGTAGAAACCCTATGATTGTACAGTGAGTGAGCCAACCTTCCCCGAAAGTTAGGTTTCATGTTTCTCATCGTTTTTTAATATTTATGTTTGAGAGCGAGACAGAGACAGGGCATGAGCAAGGGAGGGGCAGAGAGAGAGAGGGAGACACAGAATCCAAAGCAGGCTCCAGGTTCTGAGCTGTCAACACAGAGCCCGACACGGGGCTCGAACTCATGAGCCGTGAGATCATGACCTGAGCCGAAGTCGGACGCCCAACTGACTGAGCCACCCAGGCTCCCCGGTTTAATGTTTCTAAAGTCTTAGGAACACATTTCCCTAAAGACTGTTTTATATTGAATTTAATTTGTCAGTCCAAACCACGGAACCACTTGATGAAAATGTACCTGAAATTAAATTTTATTTCGACCACACGCAAGTATAATTTATACCATAATTTTTATAGAAAAAATACTTGAGAGCCCACACGGCACTTCACAAGGTGACTCTCTGGGCAACACTGAAGCCCCCCAACTGTGGCCCAAGAGATCAGAGGCAAAGGCTCCTCAGCTGGTGAATTTGGGGCCCTGGGAGCTGGATAGGCAGGAATTAGTGAAGACAGACATTGGGGCAGGGGATTTTGCATGAGACAAAACCCAGGTATAAGTCAGAAGAGCAAAGGGCAATGGTGAGAATTTCAGGGTGACTGGAGCCAGAGGGTGTCTACGAGAATGATCTGATCGCTGGTCCAAATGCTTAATTTCTTTACAATGTCAAGTAGGCGTTAATTAAAATACAAAGGGGTATCTAGAGAATCAAATTCAAACAGAATGCAGGATAGCCATTGCCAGGGGCTGGTGGGTGGAGAAATGGGGCGGTGTTTGATGGGCATAGAGTTCTGCTTTAGCAAGATGAAAAGGTTCTGGAAATTGGTTGCCCAACAGTATGCATATTCTTAACACTAGTAAATGTCTTAAGAATGGTTAAGATGGTAAATTCTGTCAAGTGTAATTTACCACAGCTAAATTTTTTACAAGCACATGATTTACAATCTGACACAATGTTCACGTGAAAACAGCAAAGAAAAATGAAAATGTAAGGTGATTATCCAGAAAAGGTAGACGCAAAACGCATTTGTCCAAACACTGAACAAAAGGACAAAAAAAATTCCGGGTTTGGTTTTTTTTCCCTTCACTTGCTTTTTCCCTGCATGTCAAGAGGCTCAATGCCTCCTTGTACCCTAACAGTATGAAGTGTGTCTGTCAAGCAACATTCAGCAAATTTTGTGCCTTCTATCTGGGTACAATGATTGCTTTCTAACAGCAAGCTCTTTTACTAGGGTAGAATTTTCCCCAATGAAATAATCTGCAGATATAAATAACCATGTGCATCTGCCTGGCTGTCTTCTACACACACACACACATACACACACACACACACACACACACACACACATACACATGAGCACACACACACACAGCTATAAATAATATGCACAGGCTGCTTGCACACTCATGAGGTATGAGTATGGACGCCACACAGGTCTCTTACTAGACGTTGAGCCAATATGCGTTGAACAGCCTCCATGCCTGGGCCATGAACAAATGGAACAAACGTGGCCCCCGCCCACACAGAGCCTATAATCTGAAGACACCTCCTGATGTTACAGCCATGGGGTGTCACACAATCTAAGAACAGGGCGCCTACCCAGCCCAAGCTAAGAACCCAGTAATGAGTAAGTCCCAAGGATGTATGTATGTAGACAAATGGAGAAAGAGACAGAGTCCAGAAGAAAGAGCAAAGGTTAAGTAGAAGGAGCAGCATATGAAAATGACTTGGACAAGAAGAACACTATCATCGAAATCACAGAATCTTGGTTACGAGCAACTTACACACTATGAGAATGAGCAGTCACTAGGGTGATCCGTGCCATCATGCACATGTTACCACAAACCACTGTCCCTCCCATCTTGGTAACATGATCAGTCGTTACTTCCTGCTAGGAAGATATGGAAACTAAGGCTGAAACAAGTTCACCTGCCCACGGTTGCAAAGCTTATAGGCTGCTTTCCTAGGAAGGAAACGTAGGACCTTCTAGACTCGAAAGCAGTGCTCTTGCCTCTGTGTCTCTACCTCAGGAGCTGCGTGTGCTTGCTCGTCTTCTAATCTTGACTGAGTAATCTTTGCTGGGGATTCCTCCCTTTCCACCTTCTCCCTATGACATGATCCACAGTAGGAAAGTGGAATGGAAGTCAGGACCCACACCTTGAAGCCTGTGGGTAGGGGAGCGGTGTTATACCCTGGGCAAGGTCTCTTTCTCACTGTGCCTGACGTCTCCTTACCTGCAGCACTCTTGCCAGTTTGTCCTAACATAGCTCCTGCCTTCAAGCAATTTGCCATCTCGCACGGGAGACAAGGTGAGACCAAAGAGCACACACAGAGCAGCACCCCCAGCTACATTCCCAGGGAGGCCCTGCCCCTCAGCCCCGGGGATGGAAGAGAGGATGCGTGGTACTGGAGGCCCGGGGTCACCAGGTGACAGAGACCACAGTGACTGCCAAGAGAAATGGTGTCTACGTTCTGTCTTCCTTTGAGGAAACGGAAGTGATCCATTGTAATAGCTTCGTGAGCAGCTGTGCCCTTAGGGCGCCCTGGCCAGAGCAGACCCCCAGAGTGGATGGCCCTGCCCTCTAACGTCCAAGTTCCTGTCCACGCCCACTATTCTTCTGCTCCTTTTTCCGACCTCAGTTTTCTTTTGAGACATTCCCTTCAAGCTATTCACTCAGCATAAAAACTGAGATATAATTAGTACCGCACCGGGGGGCAGAAGGATGAAGGCTGTAGGTCCAGCCAGCCCACCGTTGGGCAAGTGGCCTTGCGTGGGGTGGTTTGACCTGCCTGGATGTTAGAACCCTCATTTGCCAAATGGAAGGCTGAGGTTTAAACGGGCCCCAAGATCCTTTCTGGCTTCAAAAGTACGGATTCTACATCCAAAGTGAGAATGATGAAAAGTGCAGTCTGTACATTTTTTTTTAATTTTTCTTAACGTTTATTCATTTTTGAGACAGAGAGAGACAGAGCATGAACGGGGGAGGGTCAGGGAGAGGGAGACACAGAATCTGAAGCAGGCTCCAGGCTCTGAGCAGTCAGCACAGAGCCCGACGCAGGGCTAGAACTCACGGACCGCGAGATCATGACCTGAGCCCAAGTCAGACGCCCAACCGACTGAGCCACCCAGGCGTCCCTACATTTTTTAATTGTGTGTTTTATGAGACGAGTTTCTCTTCGTGAAGAAAATCCTTGAAAACACGGGTATAGCACAAGGCGTTTCATGAAGACATTTTACGGTTGTATGCTTGCTTTTACACATTGAGTCTGATTAGGGATGCTGAGAGGATGTGAAATCCATTCTTACTTCATCCTCTAGAACTCTCTCTCTCCACTCTCCACTTCCCACAGACTTTCCCTTTCAGTGTGGTCTTCCTTCTCTTTGAATGGGGTAGGTTGGAATGACTGTGCTTTTCTACACCTTGTAATTAAATCATGAGCTCAGAGCCCAAAATACAACCATTTTTCCTCACCAGCACGTCCTCTGTGCAAAGCATGAGCATCTGTCCTGTGGGTCACTGGAACAGAGCCCACCTCCTGGTCTCTAAGCTGCCTTCTTGACTCTGCAATTCTTTTTTACACATAATGTAGACAGCGATCTCTTCAAAACAAATGGAACCGTGCCATTTAATCTTGCTTAAAACCTGCTGGTGGCTTCCTCTTGTACTTAGAATTAAGTTGAAACGCCTCTCCTTGGCTTTAAAATTCTCCACATGACCAGGACCCAGGACACCGTTCCGTGTCTTCTTTGGTTCCTCGAACAGACACCTTGGCACCTGCCCCCAGCTGCTTCATGACCTCTTCCCCACTCTTCACGTACTTGACTTTGTTCTGTCGATTACAGCTCAGTTCAAATCTTGTCTCCTTAGAAAAGGTTTCCCTGAACAGGTTTAAGTCACTTTTTTTTTTTGGTCATGACATCATAAAATTCTTTGCTGAACATTCACCAGTGTCATGTTTCATTTCTTTTTCCCCCGTCCCTCCAAACACACACACACACACACACACACACACACACACTTGCACGTAAGTGTCATGACAAGAGGACACTGCCTCATGGTCTGGGAGAAACCAGGTAATGTTTTGGAAATAAATATAAAAATGCAAAAATGTAGAAAAGAAGTGAGAGGTTTGCTCTGTCTGTATCAAAGGCACTTAATTAATATTATATACAACCTCACTTTAAAAAACAAAAAAGGCTTCTTTTCCCATTCTTCATTTTCCACATAAATATTTACACTTGATGCTTTCAAAAAGGCCTTGCTTGCCCCCCCAAAAAAGATAGAAAATCTAATTAAATTTGCCACTGATTGAAAGCTATCTCTGGATGAATCATTGCTGTATAGTAAATTGGGTTGTGAATCTTGAAAATTAATAATAGTTGTCAAAAAAGGTAGTGGATCTTTTTTCCAATTCTCTCTCCATCCCAATTTTTGAAATAAAAATGAGAAGAATAAATGACTCAGGGAGCAAATATAGTTTGTGAAAGAAGCTGTTAACTGAAAAATAAACAAAAGTATATTCCATGTACCTACCACCAACAGAAACACAAAAACTCTCCCCCCCGCAAAAAAAGAAAAGAAAAAAATGCCAAAAGAAGTCAAGTTAACAAATGCTCAACCTTGTTAATTTGTCAGAAACAAAGACAAAAATTATTCAAATTATACAGCAACAAATGAAGCCTTCTAATGTGTAAATATGTTTTTGTAAGTATTGCAGGCACACAACGATACTGTTGTAACACAGGATAAATCTCTCCCCAAACAGAAAGTCACAGCTCCCTTCTTGTGGGCCACCTGTGATTTATGTGTATGAAGAAACTGTCGGTTATGGTTGTTGGAGAGCTATCTTGCAAGGCCCGGGAAAGATCAAAGGATTCAGCTCAGCTTCATAGTGTTCCTATCTTAAATACAATAAAACAAAACAAAACAAAACAAAACAAAACAAAACATTTTCAGGAGTTGTGGAGACCCTATGCCAACTCTACGACCCAAAACAAGTTATAACGATCTTGAAGGCCAATATGGCTGTGTATTTCGTGGCAATTCATTGGAATCTTAACCTTGGGAAACTTGGTTGAGTGGCACTGTCTCATACAGTCAACTTTGAAGAGCATATGAAGTAAACGAAGTCAAGGATTCTTCATGTGAAATTCCAAGGAATTTCAAAAATCCTTTTATCCAACACCACCATACCTAAATGAAGGACAAAAATCTCTCTTGAATGCTGAATGATCTCAGCAGCTGAGATCACTATGAATTAAGACGTTCTAACTTTTATGTTGCAGTTGTATTTAGTAAGAACCTTCTTTAAATTTTAATTCACCAAACATGTCTTGAAATACACAGCCCTTAGCAGCCCCAAAACCATTTTGGAAGAAACAAAGTAAAGCTAGACACAGTGATGATTTGCTGACTGAGAACAGGCTCTGGAGGCCTGGGCTACGATGGGTTTCCCAGGGATCATTCTCTGGACAACCCATCCCACCTGAGAAGTGCACCTGCAAAGCACACCTGGGCATTTCCATCCCACATGCCCTTCTTTTAGTTTCCCTTTGCACTCAGTCTGCTAAAGTTACCAAGAAGTCCTACCATAAATAGACGTCTAATTTTGTCTTACCCTGTATTTCCAAAACCAATTGCCCATAAAAACCTTTCATGATATAATATATATTAACATATACGAAATGAATGTTTTCAGGATACATTCTGGGAAGCTTTCAGTAATAAAGTACATTATTGTAGATATAATTTTTTTCTGAAGCATTTTACATTACTTTAAATAGAATCACCAAATTTTATAGCTGAAAGTACTTAAAATTATCTAGTTCAAAGCCCTCATTTTACAGTTAATGAAGGGAACCACAAGGTCACGCAGCAAGTAAATCGCTGATCTGGCATGTGGGGGATGTGTTCTCCAAATTTCCATGCCAGGGCCCTCTCTTACCTAAGCCAAAAAAAAAAAAAAAAAAAAAAAAAAAAAATCCCTTATGCATCATCCTGAGAATGGTTGAAAGAACAAGAAATTTAAAATCAAAGGGCCCGAGAATAATTTTACCACCTTTTAACTATATATTCTTGGGAATATAAACTCCCCTTGTAGAAAAGTTATTTTAATAATGATTTATCTACCTATCTCATAGAGCTGTTAAGGCCAAAAGCTAATAAAACATATCAAAGCACCCTGTATAATATGGAGGACTAAGCAAGTATGAGTCCTCTTTAAACTAATACTGGTGGTTGTTTTACTTCATCGACCTCCATGTGGAAATCTAAGGTGATTTTTTGTAATTAAATATTATCCGTCTACGGTTTTTATGGCTTGCTAATGGAGTTATGGCCTGTGCTTCTGGATAGGAACAAAAAGACAGCTGGATGATTTGAAATTTTGGAAGCTACACTCATTCACTTTGGAAAACAGCATGTTTCCTGGTATAACAATAAAAACCTGAACTAACGGTTAATTTTAGTGTATTCAAAAAGGAAAGAATCTAACAGTCTAACACCAGGAAAACCGGGATTTCTAGTAAAACACTGATATCCTTTCCTCTCCTCTAAGATCATAATGTGCATAACACCAAGAACACTCTCTAATTCGAATACAAATATAGAATCTAAGGCATTTGCTGGATTGATTGTAGAATTGGCATCTTGTTGAAATGAAATGTTATAGACGTTATCAAATAGGATCAGAATTATCATTGTTGTTTTCATGTTTTATTTCTCCAAATATTCCTTTCTCAATATCTGCGTCCCTAATTTTATTCTAAAGTCCTAAATCCAACTGATTTGACCTATGTATTAAAATATCTTGAAAGAACACTAAACATATTAAAAGAATACTCTTTCTTTCCCACCTATACTTCTTTTTATACATGTTTGTATCACGCTTGAATTATTTTTGATTTTTTAAAACGCATGGGTGTATATTTTATGAAAGCCAGGACTCAGTAAACGAAAGCAGCGAATTTCATCTCATCTGAAACAGTCTCTTTTTTACCTGAAGCCAGGTTGGAGCCGAGTTTCTGGCACATTCACAAGGCCCCTAGTTCCCCCACATGCCCTACACCTTTAAGTCAACTTTGGCATCACTGTGCCAGGTAAGAGGAAAGGGGTCTCTAGTTTTAAAAAAAATAAATAATTAAGCTGTCTGCCAGTCTCATGAGCTGTAGAATCTAGGACAGCAGAACTGTTTTTCTCTAGAGACACGGTGGTTAGCACTGCATAAGTTATACCCTTCTCTGACCCTCAATTCAGGCAGGGATCTTACAGAATAAATGAAAAGAAAAAACAAAGAGATACCTGACTATAGTTCGGATGCGAGTAGTAAACGTTCATGTCTCTAATGAAATGGATGATTTGCTGTTAATTACTTTGGAGATTCTAGAGCAGAAAGAATCACCTAAAACGACCTCAGGTGTCCTGAGGAGACAGTCACTACTCTGATCTGGCAAGGCCACCAAGTACTGGATGTTGAACAATTTATTTGTTTTTATTTATTTTTTTAACAGTTATTCATGGTTGAGAGACAGAGCGTGAGCGGGGGAGGGGCAGAGAGAGAGGGAGACACGGAAACTGAAACAGGCTCCAGGCTCTGAGCTGTCAGCACAGAGCCTGACGTGGGGCTCGAACCCCCGAGCCGGAGATCGTGACCTGAGCCGAAGTCGGACGCTTCACGGACTCGGCCACCCGGGTGCCCCACAATGTTGAATAATTTAAAAGCAGTACAATTCGGGGGCCCCTGGGGGGCTCAGTCAGTTAAGCCTCCGACTTTGGCTCAGGTCATGATTTCACAGCTCCTGGGTTCTGGCCCTGGGGCAGGCTCCATGCTGGCAGTGCAGAGCCACTCTCCCTCTCTCTCTACTCTTCCCCCATGCTCCGCCCCCCCCCAGTCAAAATAAATACAGAAAAGCAGTAGAGTAGGGCATACATGTATTACTAGCAGAATGCAATGTATTCCACCGCATGTCTCTGCAGCACTACCCACAGCTGTTGAAACTTTGTCGATCCTACTCGCCATACACACACTGAGAATTTTTGCCAGAAGGTAAGGCACAGATACATTCCCGGAGTTTCAAGTCATTGAAAAACCCTTCAACAGACCACACCAGAATTTGCATTCTTCAACCAACCCTTGCCGGTCACCCCCAGACTGGTCCAAATGTTCCCTTCCGTGAGTATGCATCATGGCAAGTTGATTAAAATGAGTGATCAAATAGTACAAAAACAAAGAGGGAGACAACCCAGAAGAGACTGTTGGGTAGACAGAACAAACAGAGGGTTGCTGGAGGGGTGGGGGTGGGGGGAAGGGCTAAGTGGGTGAGGGACCTTAAGGAAGGCACTTGTCGGGATGAGCCCTGGGTGTTACAAGTCAGTGATGAATCGCTACATCCTATCCCTGAAATCACTTTTTGTCCTCATTATAACAAATCCCTATGTGTTAACTAACTTGGATTTACATTTTTAAAAGACTGTAAAAAAATAAATAAGATAAAATAAACGATAGAAGCAGGAGATCGTACTGCTAGCATTCAGGAGTAGGCCAGAGGAAAAAAATACACATAATCCTTAGTCTCACCATCAAAAGCTTCACATCATCATCAACATGCACCATCAACAGTATTTGGGGTGCAGCTGAGGAGGACAGAGGGGGACGAGACCACTCCTTTTCAAGTTCCATCAACTTGGAATTGACACTATTGTGTCATTGTTTTGATAGCACAGCTACCTCTATCCTCTAAGGGTCCAATGCCAAGTACCACTGTCGCAAATGTAGTCTGAAAAATTAAAGGAATTAAAATGAAGTAAGTTTACTCTTAGGAGTTTGTCCAAATCATACAATTCTCTGCGAAGTGACATATGGATCCTGGGGTGAAAGAAATCCAAGGTTTCGTTGTATGACAGCCTCTCTCTGAGTTCTTGAAGATTCACAATCAATCAAAAGAGGGAACTTAAAAAGTGGGCTACTCAGCCTCCTAAAAATTTAGTTCAAACACCTCATTGAATTAAGCAGTGCATACGCAAGCCACTGAGAGCTCAGCTACCTTGATCAGGATATGCCATCATTCAATTTTTCTCTCATCCTGCCTCTGATAAATGTTTACTTCCCATCCCATTCCTCCAGACTTTATCCAAGCCCCTTTAGTTGGCACTCAAGCCTTTCAAGTTTCAGATGCAGACTAGATTTTGCTCTTCCCTTTCAACATTGGCCTCTGCCTCAAGTCAACATCAAACCAATGGAAAGATCCAGTATTATCCCCGGTTGAATCCTGAATGGCCCCTCTTCTGGTTTTCTGAAACGTCAGAGCATAGTACATATAAATTTATAACTGTGACTGAACTGAGAAAAATAAATGCTCTCTTGTCAGCCTGGGAGAGAGAAAGTCTTCATTATTCTTCAAACTCTAGCTTAAAAATTACCTTCATCATGAAGCTGCCTCTGATCCTGCCGATTTTATATTTTCTCCTCTGAACAGAAAGACACCTTCTGCTCATAATAACCTCGGACTTTATTTTGAGTCCTTTCAGGGCAAGGATCAAGTCTGATTCATTTTATATTCTTTTTAGTAGCTCACCCAGTAATCTTTCCATTTTAGAGACTTGTGAAAATGCAGGGACTAAAAGATTAGCTCAAAGTCAGGCACTAGGTCAACTTGCTGGGGGCACTGTTTTTGGATGGGTTCTTTACCGTTACCCCTCAAGTCACAAGAAGCAAAAGTAAAAGTTTAAAAATCTACTGTACTGGTCACAGTGGGTTGTGTAATCAGAATCAATAGGAGAGATGACAGATGACAGATAGATGATTGATAGATAGATAGACGATAGATGATTTATTACAAGGAATTGGCTCACACAGTTGTGGAGGTAGAAATCCAAGGTCTGCTGTCTACAAACTGGAGACTCAGAAAACTCCCTGATGTAATTCGGTCTAACTCCAAAGCCCTCAGATCCAGGGAAGCCAATGGTGTAAGTCTGAGTCGAAAGACAGGAAAAGATGAGAGAAGATGTCCCAACTTAGCAACAAGGCAGAGAAAAAGGAGCTAATTCCTCTTTCCTGCACCTTTAGTTTTACTCAGGCCCTCAACGAGTTGGATGAGACCCACCCACATTGGGGAGGGCCATCTACTTTACTGAGTCAAATGCTAATCTCACCCCAAAACACCCACAAAGACAAAATCAGGAATAAAAGTTAATCTAGGCATCTTATGGACATGCACGTGGAAACATAAAATTAACTACCACATGTATTCTTGAGCTAAAATATAGCGTGATTAGGATGATAAATAAGGTGTTGAAATTCCATAAGCTAATATATGGTATTTGGAGAATATTTCAAGTCATGCAATTCAATGAAGTATGTCAGCAATGGCTTTGGACCTAGAGAAACTGGAAGAATAGAAACCATATTCATTCTTCACTGTCAAAATCTTTGGTCTCTTTAAAAAAAATGGCATATATAAAAATAAATGTATATTGAGCAGTTACTGGTGTATTTCTGTGCAGACAAAAGCAAAGAATGTCCACCAGGTATAGAGGAAACATATTTGGTCTTGCAAAAGGAGCTGAGCAATGATTTGATGGCCTGAAGGATGACGATGGGACAAAGAGTGAGGAGGAGAATACCCTCACTTGTATCAGCTGAGACAGGTGCACACTCCCTTCTGGAGGACGATGAAAGACATGCTGGAAAAACAGATTATTTTGATAATCACTATTTTAAACTATAAATGTCAATAGACATATATCCTCATGGCACCTTATGATTTGCTTAAAAATTTTTAATTCAATGCCAGCTTAGTAATTAATTCTGCTTAATGGAATTTGTGTTGCTTTAATCTCACTTTCAGTGATAATTAGCACCTATCAATTCTTTCTACAAAGGAAAGAGATAGTTCAAAGAAAGGTCTACGCTCAACACCTGGCACTGTTATGGGAAAGACAGATTGAGAAAAGGCTAAAGATTACATTTACTGAACCTTTTTTTTCCCCCTTATGTCCAAATTAACCCTTTAGAACATAGACCCAGTCTATCCGTTATAATAAATTAGCAAAAATTGAAAATGAAAACTGATGAATAGTAAAGATTTTGTCACTTCATCAAATGAAAACTTTCATCACCACACATGCACTGAGAAAATTTGTGGACCAAAGCAAAAAGTAAACCCATACAGAGAACTTCATTAGCTCATATCTACGAAAGAAGATCCTAGAGATAGAACCAACAGCTAGGTTACGTGGTGACAAACAATGTAATGTGACAGACTGTAAGTTCCCTCGTAACAGGGACCCTGCATTTTGGTGGAAATACAGAATCATTATTAAAGGCACAGAATCCAAAGCCAGAAAGGGATTGTTCACAGCCGGGCTATGCTACTTTATTAACCATGTGACTTCTGGCAAGTCACTTAA
This sequence comes from Panthera uncia, assembly GCF_023721935.1. Taxonomy (NCBI): domain Eukaryota; kingdom Metazoa; phylum Chordata; class Mammalia; order Carnivora; family Felidae; genus Panthera; species Panthera uncia. The sequence continues at coordinate 79,399,622 of NC_064812.1, forward strand.
CCTTTCCATGAGTTAGTTTCTTCATCTGCAAAATAGAAATCGACTGGTCCAGCTTCGTGAGATTTTTTTTTTTTAATTTTTTTTTCAACGTTTTTAATTTATTTTTGGGACAGAGAGAGACAGAGCATGAACGGGGGAGGGGCAGAGAGAGAGGGAGACACAGAATCGGAAACAGGCTCCAGGCTCCGAGCCGTCAGCCCAGAGCCTGAGGCGGGGCTCGAACCCACGGACCGCGAGATCGTGACCTGGCTGAAGTCGGACGCTTAACCGACTGCGCCACCCAGGCGCCCCGCTTCGTGAGATTTTTATGAGGATTACAATTCGCTTAAGCACTTGGAACAATGCTAGCCAATATTGAGTGTTAAGGAAGTGTTCGCTTTTATTATTATTCATGGTATTGTTTAGCACGTGCCCTCCAAATAATAAATAGAACACAAAAACACTTGCCGAAGTTGTTTATAGAAAGATTGAAAAATACATCGTTGGCAAATTCATGATATGACACCAAACTTACATAAACTGTAATACAGCTGTTAGCTTTACATTACAGTCAAAATAAATACTTATTGAGCATTTATTGTGTGCTAGGCATACAGAGTAGTACATACAAGATATGACTATAAAATAAAGAAAATGATTTCAGAAGTCATCATGTCCTTTGTTTATCACAAATTAAATACTACTGGAATGAAAAAAGTGAAATAAAAATAAATCATTTACAGAGGCAAAATCTATGTTTTAGTAAAATGGACTGGAATAAGCAATTGACTATTTTTAAAAAGAAAACAACAACGGTAACTAATACATCTAAAGTACTGCCTATATTTCAAGTGCAAATCTACAATTTATAACTCCACAAACTGAGTGGAGCCCATAAGCTCAGCCCATACGCTCAGCCCATAAGCTGAGGCATTAAAGAAGCAACTTGACCAATGATGAAACCCAAGTAGTCAGAATCCGAGGTATGTTTTCTCCTACCATTTTCCAAAGAGAGGCAATAAAAATAGAAAATAAGTAAAATTCAATCCAAAATAGAAACAAATTATATTTTAGATACGAAGATTACACGGTAAAAATACCAGGAAAATAAACATATGAAGATGCACAAAAATTTAAAGACTGGATGAAAGGGAAGGATATGCAGGCCCAACATAAAAGGTTGAACAATAAAAAATTAATTGGCTTTACTATTCCTCCAAACAAAATAAAAGGTAAAATGAAAGTTCTCAGGACAAAGGGAAAACTCCGTGAATTAGTAAACATAACATGCAGGAAAGAAAGATAAAGGGAATGGCAATAAACGAAATTCTGTGGCATAACATTTGGTTTCAAAAATCACACAAGCCGGAGTGGTACCGGTTTATCCTATCTTCGTCAAAAAAATTCTGTTATTTAAAAATTGGATCCTTCTGGTAGGGTCAGGGACGCTCACTGATGGGGATCATGACAACACCCACCTGGAGGAAATACAAGTCAAGTGTCTGAACACCTACACGTCGAATGTCTCCAGGGAGCAGGGTCCGGGTGCCTAGAGCAAGACTCTCCTGAGCCCCACCGATAACCTAACATATTCAGTTTCTGAGTCCATTCTCTTTTTGAGCAAGTGAGCAAGCATGCAACCCAGGGCAAACCATTCTTGGGAAGAGAGCAAGGTGATCAACCAGCAAGCTGTTATATTGGCAAATACATTCGGGCCTCAATCGCATACTCACATTCAGCTGTTCATGAGGAAAGGTGGATGAATACAACCTGCAGTAGAAAATGAACTTCTCGCAGGCAAGTATGTGTAGCCTGTCACCATTTACACACTGCTGATCCCTCACCCCGGCAAGGCCGGTCGTGCTAATGATGGTTAACTCGGGCCATTTTTAATACCTGAGGGAGAGGAGTCAATGCCAGTTTCCTCTACCCGAGGTAAAGAGTGCCATTAGAGGCGACGGAGGTATTCTTCACCTCCAGATTTTCATCTGCCAGGATAACACAACACAAACATAAAACAAAACAAACCAAAAAAACAAACAAAACAAAAGGTGTGGGGTTCTGGACATCATTTGACAAAAAATTAGTATTGGTTTAGTGGTTCCTGTTTTCACCAAAAATAAAGGTCGGTGATTCCATTGCCGTCCTGTTCCGCGTGTCATTTAGAATTTCAACTTGCTTCAGTGAATACGTAGAAACTCTGATTTATGTTAAATATTGGCACTGATGTGTCTGGGCAATACTTCAGGTACCAGATGACTACCAGCTATAGGCAAAAAATGCGCAAACTTTCAAAATTATACTGAGCATAATTCCGTCTATCTTGGATATTCATAAGATCATTTTTAAAACTTCACTGTAGCAAGGACATCACTGACAAACACTTACTGTCACTGAACTGGAGAAATATCAAAAAACTGATTACAAAGCCAAAAGAAAACAGGAATATCATAAAAATGAAAATAGGAGGTCCCCCGTTTTCATTTAACAAACATGATTGTGCATTTTCCTCATGCCAGGATTGTGCCAGGACGTACGATCGCAAAGGGGAGCAGGCCACACCTGTACCAAAGGTTTGCCACCTCATGAGAAAGAAGAAAGGATCAAACCCAATGTCACTGAGCCTAGGAGTCAGGGTTCATGAGAGAAACAGAACTACTAGAGGGCGGGGTGTGTGTGTGTGTGTGTGTGTGTGCGCATAGAAAGACATAGAAAGAGAGAGATTTACTTTAAACAATTGGATCACGTGATTGTGGATTGTAGAAACTAGGAACTCTAAACTCTGCAGGCTAGGCCAGCACCCAGGGAAGAGTTGGCATTGCAACTCAAGTCCAAAGGCAGTCAGCAGGCAAAATTCCCTCTTTCTCAGAGAAGAAGGTCAGTGTTTTTCTATTAAGGCCTTCAACAGCTTGAATGAGGCCCACCCACATTACAGAGCAATCTGCTTTACTCAAAGTATAGGGATTTAAATGTTAATTTCATATATAAACACCTTCAGAGAAAAATCAAGAATAATGTTTGATCAACTATTTGGGCACTTTGGGTCTTGACACATAAAATTAATGATCCCACCAACAACCTACCATGAACAAGCACCTGTGTGAAATATACATATATTTGATTTAACTTGTGTTAAGTTGAAAATAAATTTTGAGAATTTATCAGATTTGATTCAACCAATTTTTCTCATCTTGAGCTTTAGAAATAATTTTTTTAAGTCAGACATTGGTAGGGAAACAAAGCAAAGTTCCTTCTAAATTGAAAAGGTTTACAAAGACATGTTTTGTCACATCAGCTATGGAAAACAGAGAAGAAAATGAAGTCTCTGCAAGGTTCTATTTTTAACAGATTATAGAAGTCACTGAAATCAATTGGTAGCTATTCATAGCATTGCTTCATGGATTCAAGCTCAAGTGGTCATCTGAAGGTGCCATACAAAGACTTATAGTAAAGGAAACCCCAACCTCTAAGCACCAGACCCAAATTCTACCCAGCTTACAGAATTAAAGGAAGCAAAACACACAGGCACTGACTGCTTGGTCAAAAACGTTCCCTGCAAGGTAAAGAACAAATGAACAAATGAACAAGGTAAAGAACAAATGAATAAATGAACAAGGTAAAGATAAATTAACCTTAATTTTTAAGAAAACAGAGTAAATACTAAAAAAGGAACTCAAACGCATTGAAATAGTAATATAAAACAAGCCCTTACACACGAAGACTCAAAAACGATAATAAAAGTGGGAAATGATAGTATATAAATGGACACGACAAGCTCACACAGGAACCAAAACGAAATCAGACTTGGCAAGGTAAGAATTGGGCAATGTGCCCAAACTCATTTTTAAGTGCTGGTCCCCAACGTCCTCTTTGATTCCTGGGAGAGTGGTCGCAGAGAAATGCTCAACTAGCATGTGCTGGGGACATATGTCTTGGGCCTCTCTGCTTCCTGACCTGGGAAAAACCAAGGAAGTAACAGTGGGGAGAGATGAAGAGGGCTTACTAACTTGAGGGTGGATCATTTGTTCATCCATTTATACTTTATTCATTCATCCATTCATTTATTCTTGTAACTAACCTGTTGAGGTTCCGTCTATCATAATTATGGGATGTGGTGTAACGAAACTGCTGGAAATCTGAAGCTTCCTGTAGGTGCTGCCCTCTTCTAGCCAGAGCCCCACGTACCCACAGTTCATGGAGGCCCACATGTACCTCTGCTCCCACCAGGACACGGCCTGCCTCACTGCCGCACACAGCCCAGGATGCCTGCCATTAGAGTCCCTTACCCAGCTACTTGAGTGGCCCGAGCCCAGCCCCACATGCCTCTCCATCCTACTGACTTCAAGTCTCGTTTACACTCATCTACCAGGTTATTGCTCAAGTCTGACCACTAAGGCCAGCCCTGCACATCCTAGAGTCAGACCCAGTCACCAGTGCCAATCCTAGCCCATAACCTCTTCCTTTGCACTCTGACCTCGGCGACACCCGCGGAGGCTAACGTCTGTTTCCGAACGTCCCCTTGACTAGAACCTGTGAACCAGAGCCCCAGGGACGGCCCAAGAAACAGAAGGGAAGCTGGTGTTTTGCCCAGCTGTCACTGGTGTGCTTTGCCTGCCGTTCTCAGAGTCCCTCAAGGCCAATTACAAATGATTTTTGTAAAAACAGTAGGAACGATGTCATTTTTCCTATAGTTTGATGGAAAATCAAGAAGTGACCTTGGTACTAATTAATGTTGTGATTCTAACAGGTCACTGGATTCTCCTGAGTCCCAGTGTCTTCCTCCATCAGAATGAGATGACAAGGGAGCCAGGCTCAGGAGGTAAAAGTGAGCCACGTGACCAGCGAAAGCATCACAACAGGGAGATGACTCAGCAGACAAGTTCCATCAATGTAACCTATTACTGTCCTCCTTTGAGTCGATCAAGCACATTCAATTACAATAATTTTGGCAGAAAGTACCCCTCCAACAGGGAGCCACTGAAAGAATGTCATTAGCAGTGATGTAGGTATCCTTTATCACAGATTTTTCATTTACCAGGATTAATAGTTACAGACATGGACCTTCAGCCAAAAAAGAAAAAAGGGACAATATTGAAAATTCTGCTGCCAGAAGATAATGGGTCAAAGTGTAGGGGTGACATATGTCCCCGAAAAGGATCCACGTTTCTACCCATTAGAAAGCACCAGCCTCTCTGGTTCCCACAGTCAGAAGTTTTCCACCCAAGGTGGAATCTCAGCCTATGGAAGACAGTGGGGTTCAACCTCTTATTGAAGGAAACACTTTTCTTTTTATTGTTGATAATAATGGCAAATCTTAAATATAATGTTTTTTTTTAATTTTTTTTTTCAACGTTTTTAATTTATTTTTGGGACAGAGAGAGACAGAGCATGAACGGGGGAGGGGCAGAGAGAGAGGGAGACACAGAATCAGAAACAGGCTCCAGGCTCCGAGCCGTCAGCCCAGAGCCTGACGCGGGGCTCGAACCCACGGACCGCGAGATCGTGACCTGGCTGAAGTCGGACGCTTAACCGACTGCGCCACCCAGGCGCCCCTAAATATAATGTTTAATGACAACAACATTGCTGCAAAGTGATGTTGCCTAGCAAACAGTGAATAGAATTTTCCTTTAAAGAAGAAACAGCTCTGGAGGGGTCAGGCAAAAGAGCCAGCTGTGTTTGTGAAGTAGAATCTGCCAGAACAGGACCCCTACAACCCTACGTAACCAAGCTTTAGTTCAAACGGTAAGGTAGCATCCTGCTTCTCCAGTGGTATTTTTCCCCAAGCCAGCTGCTCACTTTCTGAAAAATGACAGTCCTGATAACAGAAAAACTGCTTCTTAGATGGGCTTTGAATAAAAGGATATTTTTCTATGCATTAAGCCTTTCCCCTCTTCATAACCTCGTTTCTGTTGAGGCACCTAGCCACATCCAGGCTGGGGAGTCCTCCACACTTCCCTGATCGCTGGAGGACGTTCACCATGCTACCCGAGAACAGAAAAGCCAGTATCTTGCTGCATCCCAACAAAGGGCAGGGGCACATCTATTATCGTTAACCTAGAAAGAGACAGACCCAGAAAGATACACGAGCCTTTAACAGTAGAACAGAGCTGGAACAGAACCCAGCTCCTTCCAGAGCTCTATCCACTTTGTAACTGCCCCTTCCGTTCACTTGCATCCAATATATTTGAACAGGCATCCATTATACTTGCAGAATAATATACTTCCTCAAAGTAACTCAGGGCACCATTTGTACTATAGCATTTGACAGTTATAAAACACCCTAGACATGACCATATGCAATCTATTCAAAGGTAATATAGCTTAGGCTCAGAGAAAGAGAACTTCTTCTCAAAGTCCTATTTCTACTTAGTATAAACAGTGCCATCAAAATCTGTATTTTCATTGTCAAATCTGTGTATTTGCTGAAATTGGCCTTAGAACATGCAATTTAACCCTCCGTTATTCACTTCCTTGTTCAGTAGTTGTTGTATTATTTTGACTCCTTAATTTGATTGTAGTTTTCTTCTGAATTTCAAAATATCCAACATCAAATCCATGTTTATGTTCAATAGACACATGCTGTTAGATGAGAAGCACACGCAAATTCAAAGTCAAGAAAAATGTGAATTTCTCCAACTTTGTTGAGATATAATTGATATGTATGACATTCTTTACAAGTGTCGTTTTGTAGCAAATTCAAGAAACACATACATCAAAGTCGTTATAAAGAATGTCATCATTAAAATATTATGTGCAGGGGTGCCTAGGTGGCTCAGTCAGTTAAGCATCTGACTTCACCTCAGGTCACGATCTCAGAGTTTGTAAGTTCGAGCCCTGTATCAGGCTCTGCACTGGATTCTCTGTCTCCCTCTCTCTCTGCCCTTCCCCGGCTCATACACATTCTCTCTCTCTCTCTCTCTCTCTCTCTCTCTCTCTTTCTCAAAAATAAATTACATAAGGGACAACCAGGTGGCTCAGTCAGTTGAGCGTCTGACTTCGGCCCAGGTCGTGATCTCACGGTTCGTGAGTTCAAGCCCCGCGTCAGGCTCTGTGCTGACAGCTCAGAGCCAGGAACCTGCTTCAGATTCTGTGTCTTCCTCTCTTTCTGCCCCATCCCCACTCATGCTCTGTCTCTCTCTCTCTGTCTTAAAAATAAATAAAACATTAAAAAAATTTTTTAAATAAATTACATAAAAAATATGTGCATATGGGAATGCACTGTTAATACCTACATGCATGCACACTATGTGAAGCATCAGATATGGCACCTAACAAAAGTTCAATTATATAGGGACCATTTGTAAAACAAATATATTCTCTAAAGAAAAAAAATTTTTATGACGCCTGGGTGGCTCAGTCGGTTGAGCGACCGACTCTTGATTTCGACTCAGGTCATGATCTCACAGTTTGTAGGCTGGAGCCCCGCGCTGGGCTGCTGACAGTGTGGAGCCTGTTTGGGATTCTCTGTTTCCCTCTCTCTGCCCCTCCCTTGCTCACTCTCTATGGCTTTATCTCTCAAAAATAAGTAAATAAACATTTGAAAAGGAAAACAGTTATAAAAATTAGATCCCTGGGTCGGCTCATCTGATTCCAGTTCAGTTCAGCTGCATCCAGTTTGGTCTATAACACAGCACATGAAGAATGCCAGGCTGAGCCTCATGCAGATCTCGAGGTCCAGCGCCGACGCTTTGAAGCTACAAGACTGTGGGTAACGTACTAACTTCCTGGGTTTTCCAGCTTTCTTAGCAGCCAAGGGAAGGGGTTACACTAGAAACCTTCTCGCACCTGAACAGAGCCTGACGCAATTTAATATTACATGTGGATCAGCAGGCGGGGTCTGCAGACCAGGAAAAGAATGGTCAGGATTCTAGAAACTAAGTGCAACGTGTCATGTGGCTCCACACAAAAACACGGACACAAATGTCCAGAGCAGCTTTCTTCGTAGTAGCCAAAAAGTGGAGACAGCCAAAATTTCCATCCCCTAATGAACCGAGAAACAAAATGTGGTATCTCCCTACAAGGGAGTATATTTGGCCATAAAAAGGAACGGGTTACTGATACATGCTAGTATTTGGATGGGTCTTGAAAAACGTATACCAAGTGAAAATGCCAGCTGCAAAACAGCAACAACAACAGCAACAACCCCACATACTGTATGATGCTACCTCTAGGAAATGCCAAGAATAAGTAAACTGTGGAGACAGAAGTAGATTAGTGGTTGCCTGAGGCTGGGGGTGAGGAGAATGGGGGGTATTACTAATGGATCTGAGGTTTCCATTTGGCGAAATGAAATGTTCCAAAATTAGATTATGACAATGGTTGCACACTTCTGTATTTATACCAAAAAAAAAACAAAAACAAAAACAAAAACAATGAATTGTACACTTTAGGTGAATGCAATGGTATGTGAATATCTCAATAAAGCTGCTATAAAAAATGTGTGTTAAGAACATCTCTTTGGAAAAACAATTCAGACGTGATGCCAGAAACATGTGGAATCACATGTTCAGTAAAATCTTAATCTTCTGGCAGTAAGCATTAGGGGCCTCGGGTCAATGATCTCATATTTCTCAATGATATTTAATAATAATAATAAATACCAGAAAGGCCTTTCTTCCTCTTCCTTGCTCTTTGCCAGAATGCTCCATGTCAGGGGCGGCAGGAAAGAGAGACAGCCCTTGGCACACGTGGACTGTAGATCATTTTCTCGGGAGCATGATTTCCACAAATAAAAAAAAAATGTCTGCAATGTTATTTAACAATCACTACTAAAATATAAGGTATACGTCCCACTTATTTTGACTACTTAAAAAAAATACTGTAACAAAAAAAAAATCAAGAGCTAATTAGATGAATTAAATCTTCATATTGCAAGGAGAATCCTATTTTCCACACTAACTAAAAGATCAAAAGGCACGCCACCGGATGTTTACAAGAACATTTTCAACCGTGAGATAATTTAAGCTCCAATTGAAGCTGTATTTTCACTTTTATGAAGGCTATAATCTGTGTTTGGAGACCCAAAAGGAGAACTATTTCTCTAATAACAAGTGCCATCTTTCTACTCCATGACCAGTAATGATTCACCTGTGATTATATACTTCACTGTTTCCACCTAAGAACGATCTTAATTGGGTTTCACAGGAGTAAATTCTTGGAGTAGAAAGAAAATATTGACAAGCATATCAGCTCTAGCATTGTCGGAACCCCTCCTTCTCAGATGTCTGGTTCTGTCTACACATCACCTCTTCCCCACACTGTGGGAAGGCAGGCGATTCTATACTGGCTGTTTGCCTTGTGTTTGGTCTCACACTGGATTTATTTTCTATTTTTCTAAAGTTTATTTATTATTTTGGGAGAGAGAGAAAGAGAGAGAGAGAGAGAGCGAAAGCGAGCACAGGTGGGGGAGGGGCAGAGAGAGGGAGAGACAGAGAGAATCCCGAGCAGGCCCTGCACCATGAGCCCCAAGTAGGGCTCGAACTCATGAACCGTGAGATCGTGATCTGAGCTGAAGTCCAATGCTTAACCGACTAAGCCACCCAGGCGTGGCCCACCGTGGATTTAAACTGGGGTTTGCGAACCTTTAGTCGGGGCACTGCCCTTCTCGCTGGCCACAGTGTCTCATGGACATTGGCAATTGACTTCTCTCTCGTCTACCTTCTTTTCCATAGTCTTTCCCTGTGTTTGAATGCCTAACCTCTCATTAAACCCAGAGGCATATGTTTAATTGTGGAAGTTCAGCATTAGACACAGGACAGCAGGGATACTTTTTAAGGGCAAGACTTCCAATGTCATGTTTCACAGGCCTTACCTCATCTGCATAACTTGAAAGCCACCATCCCTTCAGCCAACTTTTCAAAATCCAACCAGAGTACACGATGAAGCTAATGATTTGATTAAGTAACCTTGTTCAGACTCTGCTGACATTCTAGTTTTTATTTTTATCTGGGTATCTGTGGGAAGAGTTATTAAGGGAGGTCTGTCTTCTGGAGAACATTCTTTCTTGCCAGCCTATCCTGAGGTGCATGCATTGTCCTCCTTGTTACTCTCTCCCGTGACATTCTCCCCCTTCCACATAGGGCTAAGCCAACTCCAACGGCTCAAAACGATGACTCAAAAGACAGCAGTACTCAAGGAAAAAAGAACACAAAGATGGATGGCAACCATAGTCACATTCACATTTCTTAAATGAATGCATTTAATTATAATAAAAATTCATGTACTACAGATTGGACAGCCATAACTAAAATGAGCTCAGGAAAACGGCACTTTGCTGATTTTGCCGTTCCCATTCTTGCTAACAAAACACACTGCCTCCAGGAAAGTGTGAGAATGAGACAACCCACACCTTTTCACAAGTCCACAGGAAAGAGCAGTGCGGGTTACAGAAGCATTAGCTTCAATGGTGGAGGTCTATAAGGGATAGATTGGTGACTGCGCCGTTATTTGTTAAAGCTCTAGAGGTCACTGCCTTTAAAAGACTTGCATGAGTCATTGCTCCTCTAAGTTGGGATCTTTCTTTATTTCTTGCAGTCCTACTTCATGTATGTGTACGGAGACAAAAATGAGTAACAGTGTCATCGGGGCGACTCAGGGTTGTCTGTGGATCACCGCCACGCCAGCCTTCGCACTGACATTTGTTTTCATACAAGTTAATAAGCTGCACTAGGACCCTACTTATAAAAATAGCAAAGCCAAGTCTGAGGTGTACAGTTATTTCGAAAGATTGGATTTTGTAATCTAGGTAATTCAATCACAGTTTGGGTAGGTATGTTTTGGCATAAATTGGCTCAACGGGCTTCTTCAACTCGTTATTTATACCATGTTTTTTGCACAAACTGCTAAATTATGTTTTTATTACTGTCTGTAAAAAAAGGGGGGGGGAATTTCTTCCTGCAAAATGTAAAATAAAGCAGATAAGTATTTTAAATCTGTATGTTCTTTATGACTCTTGTGAAATATATAGCAACTGATCTATGTAACACTGAAGGGGATTTCTGTGATGAGAACATCTACCCAGCTGGATCAAAGGAAAATCTGGCACAGAAAAGAAACCTGTGTCAATCAAAAGAAAGAAGAAAAACGGCACTGAAAATGAGACGGCATATATGGGTCCTAGAATCCTTTTGCCAGGGGCTTAGGAATCCAGGGTCTCTGGGAGCTTAGCAGCTTTGCCTTAGGCAAGCCTGAGAAAGCTCATAAAGGGCATTTATCTCCGAGGGGAAATAGTGACGAACTTAGCAAATCTCCTCCACCGTGTGGGTGACCAGGGAGGGTTCGGCCTTATGATTCTGTCTGAGTCTTTTACAGGAAAGAGTGGTGCCAATAGGCATTGACAACATTTTAAAGCAGAAAGTCCATTAAAATCAAAGGAATCCTATTCAGCACCTGGTAAAAGTAAACCAGATTAATCCATTTCCCCTTAAAGAGAAGTGATGAAAAGCTACTGCGTGTGTCTTGCAGGAAGATTTGCCACTGTAACAGCTTTACTTCTTGGCTGTGCATTCGGATGTGCAAAAAAGCAGCTTAAGCCACTGGGGCTCACGGTAAGGAGGCAGTCTTGCGTCACCGTGGCCATCATGAGAATGGGCCCCCTCAACATGACTACCACCGACCTGTGATTCGGAGGAGGGTAGGGTGCTCCTCAAAGACAGTGCCACTTTACTGCATGAATGCTTTCTAATATGATTAACTTAAGTGTAAAAATTAGACCACTAAAAGAGAAAGAAGTTACTTGTCCAATCAGTCCATACAACAGATTTATGAGATAAACGGGTAGATGCCGAAAAACATTAGACGGTCTTTGATCTTGAAAGGAAATGCAGTATCAAATACTCTGGCTGAGAGTGTTTTCCCTCATGCCATAGGTGGGGGTATGAATCTTTCAGAGACAAAGATACAAAAGATACCTAATATTAAAATGATGCCAGGCCCGGGGCACCTGGGTGGCTCAGTCGGTTGAGCGGCCAACTTCGGCTCAGGTCATGATCTCGCGGTCCGTGAGTTCGAGCCCCGCGTCAGGCTCTGTGCTGACAGCTCAGAGCCTGGAGCCCGTTTCAGATTCTGTGTCTCCCTCTCTCTGACCCTCCCCCGTTCATGCTCTGTCTCTCTCTGTCTCAAAAATAAATAAACATTAAAAAAAATTTTCTTTTAAATAAAATGATGCCAGGCATAATTAACCTTTTGATGTTCACGGAGACACTTCACATTTGTTCACATTTTCGGACTCATTAATATCATGGCCAACTATAGAGATCCCGGTTCATCTACTCTGTGTAATAAAATGCTGGATAAACAGTTATAGCATATGGGTATTGAAAAACACAAAACATCATGGTGTTCTGATGTCTCTGAAGCAAACTATCAATAAGACACGTATTACTTAAAGTAATATTGCAAACTAATAAGTCAATAGGCTTTTGCCTTTTTTATAAAAAGAAAATAGTAAAAGCTATTAGTGGAAACATATTGACCTTCTTTCTGATAAATATTCTGAATTTATAATGAAAAGAGGCCTTCCTGAGAAACTTAACAGAGGACCATGGGGGAGGGGAAGGGGGAAAAAAGAGTTAGAGAGGGAGGGAGGCAAACCATAAGAGACTCTTAACTAAACTGAGAGTTGATGGGGTGTGGGAGGGAGGGGAAAGTGGGTGATGGGCACTGAAGAGGGCACCTGTTGGGAGGGGCACTGGGTGTTGTATGGAAACCAATTTGACAATAAATTTCATATTTAAAAAAATAGGCTTTGCCATTTATTCTCTGGCTCCATATTTCATGAGGGCCGGGCTACTAATTTAACTAACGGGCTCTGTAATGGTAAAAATTTCAAGTTAATAGTGGATTTGCCAGATCCATAAATTAAAGACAAAAAGAAAGAGAAAACAGACCTTCTACTTATTTCACATTTTTCTTCGGGCTGTGTATTTCTCTGTGAAAATTTAACACAGATTTAAGGAAATAAAAACTGATCACCTTTCTCCTTCTAATTAGCAGCATTTACAAATTGAATTTAACTTACAATACTAGATGCTACAGAAGACTGATATCATTTCTGTTAAGGAGAGCTATTGGTGACTTTTATGTTTGATACATAATTACCCATCAAATGTATGAACGAACCATTTAGCTATTTGACATCTCTCTGAATGTGGTCTCCTATTTAATTACTACAGTTGAAGACAATCGCATTCATTTAATGTTTTTATTTATTTTTGAGAGAGACAGAGACAGAGACAGAGACAGAGACAGAGTGTGAGTGGGAGAAGGGCAGAAAGAGAGGGAGACACAGAATCCGAAGCAGCCTCCAAGGCTCTGAGCTGTCAGCACAGAGCCCGACGCGGGGCTCGAGCTCACGGACCTCGACATCATGACCTGAGCCAAAGTCGGACACTTAACCAAGTGAGCCACCCAGGTGCCCAACAATCACATTCATTTAAATTTTACTTTCCAGCCGTGTGGGATTTTCTGAATGGGTACCTTTAAAAATTATCCAGCTACTTTCCAATTATTAGGGAGATGAAAATCAAGTGAAAATACTGTCACATCATTACAATTATTTCTATACAAATCATTCTCATAACATTTCTAATCATATGCTCCACCCCTACATTTTAATTGTAGCAGAAAACACAACAGATGATTGCAGTCTTTAGCTTTCTTTCTTAAGTTTTACTATAGTAAATATACATTCTGAGAGTTGCATTTCTGACTATTTTTTAATCACAGCATTTTTATTATACATGTACCAGAAGTGCCTATAAAACACAGGAGGAAGAGACAAAAGTAGAAAGTTCCCATTGCTACATAAAATAACTTCATAAATTGGGTTGTGAGATCGAGCCACAGTCAGACTCCATGTTGTGCCTGCTTAAGATTCTCTCTCTCTCTCTCTCTCTCTCTCTCTCTCTCCCGCTGCCCCTTTCCCCTGTCACACTCTCTCTCTCCTCTAAAAAAATTTTTTTAATTAAAAAAAATAATTTCATAAGTTCTTGCACAGTGCTGCCATACTCCTTTTTTCAGGGATCTGATTTTCCAAGAAATGAACTCAGCTTCCACAAAACTGGATTTGTTTTTTTAACGTGGGCTATGTTTTCCTTCACTCTGTGGGAGACTTGACCTTAGCAAGAACAATAGTAATGACTATATAAAGCTTTAAATTTTTCAGGGTGATTTCCAGTGTCTAAAGTGATTTAATTATCATCATACCCCGGGGAGAAAACAAAATAGATATTCTCTACATTTCCTCTGTGTTCATAGACCATTAAAAGCAAGCCAGAAAACAGACTACCAGCTCCATAATCTTCATTTTAAAATACTTTGCTTCCTGTGCCAGGCACCTTCTGTGGACGCCCTTGGCCCTTTCCCCACCTTGCCCACCCTCTTCACCATGCTAGGGCGCTAACCTACATGATTACACCCACAGGCTGTAATAATTTCTGGCTTCCAGGTGTATTTGGGCAGTAGGCAGAATCAACAGAAGATAGGAGGGCGGGAGAAGAATGCAGACAGACCATTTGTCCTCTGTCCCCCTCCCAAAGGTCCCCTCAGACTGCCTCAATCTGTGGAGAGCAGGGACAATTCATTCCAACTGGTCTGCTGTTCCCTATGGATGAGGAGTGACAACACAATGGTTTTCAGTCCCCTTGAGGGTAAATCCTCCTAATTTGACATGCCATTCATTTCCTGTTGGGACTCTGACAGACAGAGTCTCATGGTGGTCACACCCATTCTCGCTTATATGAACCTCATTGGTACACTAATGACCTCTAAATGTACATACCCAATACGGATTCCTCTGAACTCTGGATTCATTTATCCACCGCGTTATGGACACCTCCATTTGGAAGGCAACAATTTTACCAACGTGAACATTCCGGATACTCAGCTTGATTTTCACCATTCCACCTCCCCAAATGTATTCCTAACCAAATCGTCTCCACAGTAGTAAACTGGACCCAACCAGTTATTTGGCCAATTAAGTTTACCCGTGATTCCTTCTTTATTATCACCTATCAAATCAAACCTGTCAACAAGTCCTATGTATTTGATTCCAGGAACACATTCAACATCTGTCCACATCCGCTTTCTGATCTCAGTGGAAGCGACACGATTCTGTGACCCGGACCACTGTAGTGGCTTCAAACTACCGGACTCCATCACTCCCCCTCCCAGGTCAGGCATCCTGGGGAGTCTCTGATAAAAACAACAACAGCTAAGGGTTTATTACGCCACTCGCCCGCGTGTCTCTCACCCTGTTCTAAACTATCATCCCTCATTCCCCAGCAACAGCCAAAGCAACCTCAGATTTGTTGGACAGGCCAAGATCTCTCCCATTTCCACGCCTGCGCCTGGGGTTGTTTACGCTGTGTGGAATGCCTTCTCCACTGTTTGCACAAGACTGGTTCCTTCTTTTCTATTCTCACTCCCAAAGGGGGTGTTCTCCGTCCACATTTCCAGCAGGACCTTCATCGTTTAATGCAACAGCACCAATGTTTACTTTATAGAACTTCTCATGTTTCCTCAGAAACTCTGCGAGAAGAGAGGCTAAGACTGTGTGTTGATTTATTTCTCATAGCAGAGTATAGCGTATAGTACCTGGTAAAGACAAACGATTAAAGCAGCCTTTACTGTAAGAAAAGTCTAGTCGTTGTGAAGACATTTAAGTCTAAAATGATATTTCCGGCAGAAATCTTTCTCTAGACTCCAAAGTCTTCTTGAGGTCATTCCAGTTGCAATTCTTCTCATGACACAAGAAGGCAAAGAGTAGTTCTAGGTGACAAATTTACCAGTGGCTACCCTTGCCACACTCCTCTGTTCACAGATTGCTTCAAGGAGTTAAATGGATATTAATAAATATTTGCACTCTCTGATAACCGTGTTGCCATTATCTTGGTTACGACCAAAGCCAGGGTCAACTCTCCACACCTCAGTGGCATCCACAGGAAAATGAGCTAATGACACCTGCCTTGAAAGGTTTAGGAGGACTCATTTAGATATTTCATTTAAAGCCTAGATACAGTAAGCATTGAGTCACTTATTATTCCTTGTGAACATTTCTTATCCCACCGATTATTTAGTTGGCCTTTCACTGGTAAAATATCACTGCTTTCACCTTCAAAATATTCGTGTTAGCATAATGGCATGATGAATTAGACGTCAGCAAACCTAATTTCTATTCTTACTTTGACCACTAATTAGCTGTGTAAAATTGAAGCAGAGGCATAATCTTTCTTTGTCTCAATTTCACTATCCCTAAAAATGAAACTGTTGAAATTGATAACTCAATATTACCTGACAACTCTAAGATTATAAGGGTTTTATAAATAACTAAAGAAAAAAGAGCTTTGCTATCATCTAGACAGATCATTTTATAATGAAAAAAAAAGTGTGACAGAAACTCTTTGCCACGAAGAAATGGACAGTTTCAAAACAGTGACAATATTTTCTGGAATTCTGGAAGAAATTCACATGTCTCAGAGCTTTGAGAAATGAAGAAAGCCTGGGGAGCATTTGCTATAACCCACATTTGGCAGATAGTGAAGGTGAAAATTGACAGCGTTTCTCCATGCCAAATCAAAACCAACTGCCCAGACTTTGCTGCATGATCAAATTTATCATTTTAAGAAGGCAAAATACATCCTTTTCATGAAAAAATACCAAGACATTAAGAAGCTGCCTTTTACTTGATTGTCAAAGAATAAGCATTTTCCGAATTCCTGATTTCATTTAAAAAGGGGAAAAAAATGGAGCGCCCGGGTGGCTCAGTCAGTTAAGCATCCAACTTCAGCTCAGGTCATGATCTCACAGTTTGTGAGTTCAAGCCCCAGTTGGGCTCCGTGTTGACAGCTTGGAGCCTGTTTCAGAATCTGTGTCTTCCTCTCTGCCCCTCCTCCACGCATGCTCTGTCTCCCCCCACCGTCCGCAAATGAATAAGTACTTAAATTAACTTTAGTTTTAATAGAAGTTAAACAAGTAACATTTAAGATTTACCCAGAAAGGGATAGTCTATAAAGATCCAACGACACTGCTTGCCCGTTGAACTGTCCTTTAAGGTCAAAAGGTTCCAACAGTAAGTGAACATGCTTGAGAATTTCAACGAGTAATAATAATCACTTCCGTAAAAACATTACTAGAATGAAACAGTTCAATTAACTCAAAAGTATATGTTAACAACACTCCCTCGTGCTTTTGGAAGTATGGCATTTTCAGGCCACACAAGCTATGCATGAGCACACAGAATTCAGATCTCACCATCATCACAATTGAAAACCATAAAACTCAACATCTACTATATAATACTCTCTCTTCTGAGGAACCGCATATGGTTCAAAATTAGTAAAGCTTTTCCCAACAATTTTCACACAGATTCATGCAACTCAAAATAACTAAATAATAGGGCACCTGGGTGGCTCAGTCGGTTAAGCGTCCGACTTCAGCTCAGGTCATGATCTCACGGCTCGTGAGTTTGAGCCCCGTGTCGGGCTCTGTGCCGACAGCTCTGATCCTGGAGCCTGCTTTGGATTCTGTGTCTCCCTCTCTCTCTGCCCCTCCCCCACTCATGCTCTGTCTCTCTCCCTCAAAAATAAACATTAAAAAAAATTTAAAAAATAACTAAATAACAACGAAGATCTCATGAGGTGACCTTCATCGTCTTTATTTATCAAGACCAGTAAACTATGTATTGATTAAGTATAAGGACTGAGCTATATGTTGTCCAACACATAAGGAGCTAGCATTGGTCCTTAATTTCCAAGTAAGCTGTAAATCACCCTGTTGTGTTTGGCAATAGTTTAAAGGTATGTTTTGTTTTGTTTTTTTTCTGGTGTTGACACTGATTCTTCATCTATGTTCATATAAATTCATTACCATTTCAAATGCCTCATTAGCACATCTTTGGTGGACAGGATCCCAACAGGCCTCCTCACCAACCACCAAGCAGCCACAAGTCTAGGAAGGCCAGCTCCTTGAGGCATCAGGCCTGGAGACCGTGTGGCCACAAACAGCAATGTTTTCTGGACTGAGGACAAGCACAGGACATTTTCCTACTTGGCCTCAAGAAGCTTTGGGATCGGGGGTAAAAGCCAACGAGGGTGAATCAGTCCACTTATGATGTGGAGAATGTGATTCTCAGTGGTTTGGGAACCTTTAAAGGAAGAGTGACATGTATCTTGGAGGATATATTGGGCAAGGTGAAGAGATGAACTGGTCTCCTCTGTGCCCTAAGCCTGGGCATCCTTTAGAATTTGCAGTTAAGGCAACTATAGAGAGAAGGGCTTCTGATGCCTCAGCAGAAGACAGAATTTTCCAGCCCACGGAAGCTCCATCATTTTCACTGATGCTGATTAACAACCAGAACTGAGCTGTAAGTGTCAATCATTAACCAAAAAAAAAAAAAAAAAAAAAAAGTCTAGAGAGAGGAAAAAGAAACAAAATGAGTTTTTACCCAAATACAGCTGCTAGAGGAGACAGAGGATGTTTGGACCCCCAAAAATAATGAAAGAGTACTCAAGGAAATTCAAGTACAACACTCAAAAGTCCAAGAAATAAGAACAAAATTTTCAAACTAAACTATTCAGTAGATGATTGAAGAATAAAATAATAATGCTGGAGTGGCTTGGAAGTTAAGGATAAAGAAATCTATAAATTACATAGTAAAAAATGTGCAGGACAGGAATCATGAGGGAAGAGTTAACATAGGTGGGGGAGACACTCGGGTCTTTGTTACAATAGATCTATTGTAACATATTGTCTTCATGTCTAGTAGAGGACAGTTAAACACCTTTCAAGTTAAACTTGCCCAACACAAATGAGGAAAATAACCTGTGACGGTTAATGGATAATGAAATAATAAACTTAATGCAGGTTTTGAAGATCCAGCTTCAAGGATGACCCTAATAAATGTTACATTTTAATGATAAAGTATGAGTCCACGTGGATTTTAATTTACAGAGATCTTATGAGACTAAAAGGAAGAGAATAATTATGAGTCAGAGATGAGACATTTATACTGTAATTACACAGATCAAAACCTCTTCTGAATTTTATTTTTAAGGTGCCAGATTTTAACGTTAACAGAGTTTTAATAGAGGCAAAGTCCACTTATTTGGAGAAAGTTTAAATACCTTTGAGCATTTTCCTTTAAAATCATAAGCTCTGGTGACCTGGTCTCCTAAGAAGTTAGAAAATGGTCATTATGATCACATAAAATCCAGTCCCGAGTTAACATTCTATGGGACTTTTTAATTCCATCATATACATCTTGGTCACCCATTTTCACAGTTTATGTTAGTTAGAAAACACAAATATATTCATTGACACAGGTAACATCTATACGAGATTAAAATACCTTTAATTTTCAACAAGAAACATCCTTCCTGGGAGACACAATTTATAACACGTATGTGCTTATCAGTGAATGTAGGGAGCAAACCTCGCGGTTCAGAACCTCTCAGTTCTGATAAAGATGATGACGGTGGTGAAAATTCACATGCCTTACTGCACCCGAAATTTAGAAAGGCCTTGTATGGTTAGTATCAGAAATGTCATTTCTACTTTACAGACTAAGAAATTCAGTATCCAGGGGTGCCTGGGTGTCTCAGTCGGTTAAGCGCCCAACTCTTAATTTTGGCTCAAGTCATGATCTCAGTTCATGAGTTTGAGCCCCACGTCAGGCTCTGCACTGACTCTCTCTCTCCTTCCCTCTGCTTTCTCTCTTTCAAAATAAATAAATAAACTTAAAAAAAAAAAAAAAGAAACTGAGTATCCAAAGGACCAAATTGTTTATGAAAGGATATATGGCTAGAAAATTGCACATGTAGCTTAGGAATGAAGCATCTATCTAACTTTTGGTCTGAAGCTTTTTAAAATCATCATATTTCTGCTATTTCCTGGTTTCATTGTTTACATATGCTTCCACTGGTTTTTGTTTGTTTGTTTGTTTAATAAAATCAGTGAATTAACTTTTGTTTCAGCAATCATTTCAGGATTCTAAGAATCCTTTTTGTAATATACAACATATTTTAAAGAGATAAGATGGCTATGTGGGGAACACATGGCTTTATGTTTTTCTTGCAATTTTGTAAACATGTGATAAGATTAGATATCTCAATGCAAGTTCTTTCTGATTTTGTCATGGCTTTATGTTTTTCTTGCAATTTTGTAAACATGTGATAAGATTAAATATCTCAGTGCAAGTTCTTTCTGATTTTGTCATGCTGTATGAAGTATTGTAAAAGGTTGTGATCAGATTTCACTAAAATACACGGCACCAGAAGTGTAGATAGTTTTCATGCCAACTCAGTTTAAGGTATGAATCCAAGAACTCATATAGTTATATTTATATTTAGAATGACTTTCAAAGAACTTTTTTATATAAATATTAAGAACATAAGGATGTGTTAAGAAAGATCAAACTCTCGCTGACACTGAACACTTTTAATTGTTATTCCATATCTTTTTTTTTTATTTCACAGGACATATGAGTTATATTGCAAATTAAAAAAAGCTGATACTTACCATCCATAAGACAGATATCTGTATAGATGTTTAAAATTCATTAATTGATGTTATTTATACAAAACCTTAAAAAGTTTTCTGTTATTACATCTTTTTTCCCCCCAAATGAAAAAGTAAAATTCAATGAGAAAAGGCCCTTGCCTAGGGTCACACAGGTGAGTGCTGTGGTAAAGCCAAGCCCAGGTCCTTTCCCTTACATCTTGTTTTCAAAAGAAATTTTCTGTACAACTTCACCTGTCATAGTTATCTTACCACTGAGAATAATTTGTAACTGTTTTGAGTACAAAAGGATCTTTACTCTCCTTTAATCTCTTGTAAGACTTGGGGAGTCCTTAGATTTTAGTAGATGTGGTAAACATATATGTTGAGTATATTAATATACAAATTGAAAATATGAATGAAAACATACGGACATATTCATTGTAAGAATAAAACGGTACACAAGTGACATCAAATATGAATCCGACTAAAGGCTGCATCTCCTAAGATTATTCAACAGAGATACAAGGTTAACCTTTTCACGTGTTTTAGGTCTTGTCCAGATTAAGAAGAATTGTGTCCTCCAATGGTTGATTTTCATCACATTAACCAGATTCAGATTATAACAGAGGCCCCGTCTGAATAGAGGAAAAGATTGTGAGACTTAATTAAAGTATTAAGGCATTTTTACCTCTTTCCAAATAGTAAATATTGTCTTCTATTTCATAAATAAAAAGGAAAAAATCCTGAAATCATTAAAATTACCAAAAGAAAGAAATCAGTGACATCACCACTTTAAAATTAGTACTTTTTAGCTTCTGCACACGGAAGGAAGAAAACGACAAAACTAAAAGGCACCCTACAGAATGAGAGAAGATATTTGCAGATGACATATCCAACAAAGGTCTAGTAGCCAAAATATATAAAGATCTTATAAAACTTAACACCCCAAAAACAAAGAATCCAATTTAAAATGGGCAGAAGACATAAATAGACATTTCTCCAAAGAAGACATACAGATAGCCAACAGATACATGAAGAGATGCTCGACGTGGCTGACCCTCAGGGAAATACAAATCAAAACTCCAATGAGAGATTATATCGCACTTGTCGGAATGGCTAAAATCAACAACACAAGAAACAACAGATGTTGGCGAGGATGTGGAGGAAAAGGAACACTCGTGACCTATTGGTGGGAATGCAAACTGGTGCCGCCACTCTGGAACACGGTATGGAGGTTCCTCTAGGAGTTGCAAACAGAACTACTCTACAGTCCATCAACCCACTGTGTATTTGCCCAAAGTACACAAAATCACTACTTCAAAGGGATGTACCCCAATGTTTACAACAAGATTACATACAACAGCCGAGATACAGATGCAGCCCAACTGTTCACCGACTGATGAATGGATAAAGAAGTGGCACACAGTGGCATGTGATTCAGCCATAAAAAGAAAGAAATCTTGCCATTTGCAATGACATGGAGCTGAGAGCGTAACGCTAAGCGAAATAAGGCAGCCAGGAAGACAAATGCCATACGATTTCATTCCTATGTGGAATTTAAGAAACAGAACCAATTAGCAAAGGAAACAATGAGAGAGAGAAACAAACCAAGAAACAGACTCTTCGCTCTAGAGAACGAACGGACGGCTACTGATGGGGTGGGGGGTGGGGAGATGGGTGAAATCGGTGACGGGGATTCAGGAGGACACTTGTCACGATCAGCACTGGGTGTTGTCTGGAAGCATCCGATCGTCACATTGTATACCCGAAACGAATACAATCCTGTACGTGTAAATGGAATGACAATAAAAACTTAATGATGTAAACATTAAAAATAAATAAATAAATAAAATTTGTAATTTTTAAATACTTAACATTTTTAAGAATCCAAGTAAAATGTTGAAAAGATTGACATTCTTGATGGTCGGTAATGTATGTTTCACCACCACACACATCCCCCAGAGTTTTCAAGATGTTATTCAGAGAATCTTACTGAAGCCGACGCTGGTCAAAACATACACAGAATTATTAGAACTGTGAAGTCATTTTCAAGATTTTGTCTAGTTGTAGGAATGGACTGAAGGCCACTACAGATGCTAGGAGTGAGTTCATCTAGAAATTAAAAGGACGCTGAAGGTAGAACAGTAAAGCAGAAATCTTTAGGGAAGTATGACGTTGTCTTCTGACATTAATATGTGTTAAGTATAGAGAAAGAAAGAGAGAGAAATGCTCGTCCAGGGTAAGGCAGTCGGCACCATGAAAAGAAGAAACTCCAAAGAAAAGCAGCTTTGGACGCGGATCTCAATGAGCTTCCCAGCTTTTGCACTTAGTGCAACACTTGGCAAGATCCTTAATCTTTCTGATTCTCAGTCACTTCATTTGCAATATGGGGGATGCTTGGAATGCCATGCTTTCCTGCAGAGATCAGACCTAAGAGGCATGAAATTGTGAATTATTGTCCAACCAATGTCCCCTCCCTCATGCTCCCACCGGGTACAGAGTGCCCATCCTTGCTCCACTCGTGCTGGGCTGAGCCACATGATACGCTTTCACAATGGACTATTAGTGAACTGACACAGGCAGAGGTCTTCAACACGCCTGTGTTCTTTGGCTGGCTCGTCACGCTCCAGCCGTCACTGACATGAGCCTGACAGCTGCCGCCCCTTCCGCCGGGGCCCCGGAGCGCCCGGGTGCGCAACAGACCTAACCTAACCCGAGTCTGGAGCAAGGCTGAGCCCGGCACAGACCGGCCGAACGTGGGTCATCTGCAGACCCATCAATGGGAAAATAAAGGTTTCTTGTTGTAAGGTAATTCTAAGTCACCGTGTTCATAATGCAGCATTACTGGGGCGATAGCTGATCAGCAGAGACGGACGCAAGGAGATTAAAGAGTTGCAGACACTGGCTTTCTGACAATTTAGAGCTGCCCAATGGAATAGGCCACCTCTAAAAATAAAGTGCTTCTGCTGTACGAGGTGCTCCAGGAAAGCACAGAGGAGGTGCTGGTGGGCCAGGGACCCCGCACGAGGGACTCCGGCAATCAGAAGAGGAGAGTCTCTTCTCTCAACCCAAGATTCTATCAATCTATGAGGGTGTGTTTGTGTGCGTGTTTTAGTACCAAAATTAACTTAGCAAACTTTTAACACCGTTTTGAACATAACAAATTGAAAGGCTAAAGATCGAACAAATGGATGGTATCTTAAGTAGGGTACTAAATACATAATTATTAGGTATCTATTCAGAACAGTCTATTCATCCTATCTTAAGAGCAAACTGCATGGTATTTTATACTTTAATGGGGGTACATTATGCCCCTGACAAATACCGCCTCAGCCAGTTGATCAAGGTCAACATCAACAGTGATGGGCCATGTTGATCTTAGGCATCTTGGCACGATGTGAAAGATGGCCGTTTACCCCCATGATCTTCCTCTTCAAAACCCACCACCCTGATTTAATCATGGGGGGATATCAGACAAACCCCAAAAGAGGGGCATCCTACACTCTACCTGAGCAGTACTCCTCTAAACTGTCAAGGTCATCAAGAAACCAGGGAAGTCTGAGAAACCATCACAATTCAAGAGAAGCCTGAAGAAACATAATGACTAAGTGTAATATGGCATTCTGGACAGGATCCTTTACAAAAGAACAGCAGATTAAAACTAAAGGAAACCCGGGGATGCCTGCATGGCTCAGTCAGTTAAGGGTCAGATCTGGATGTTGACTCAGGTCGTGATCTAATGGTTTGTGAGCTCGAGGCCCGCACCTGCGCTGTCAGCACAGAGCCTGTTGGGGATTCTGTCTCTCCCTCTTTCTCTCTGCATGCTCCTGCTCTCTTACTCTCTCTCAAAATAAATAAACTTTTAAAAAAAGGAAACTTGAATCAACTGTAGACTTACGTGAAAAATAATGTGTTAATATCAGTTCATTAATTGTAACAAATATGCCATGATGCTTATGATGCTAATTTGGAATGGAGGATATGGGAACTCTCTGTACTCTCCCTGTA
The DNA here is from genome assembly GCF_023721935.1 of Panthera uncia. Classification (NCBI taxonomy): domain Eukaryota; kingdom Metazoa; phylum Chordata; class Mammalia; order Carnivora; family Felidae; genus Panthera; species Panthera uncia. The sequence goes on from NC_064812.1 coordinate 79,424,105, forward strand.
ACATTATCTGTATATTTAAAGCTGTCCTAAAAAATAAAGTTTATTTTTAAAAAATAAAGGTACTGTATGCAAGAGTTTGGTAAGCTGGAACGTGATCTGCAAGTGAAAGTTATGATCACGATTAGTTATTTTTTTTTTCTTTTCCCCAGTCTGGGGTAGGATTTCCTCATGACAAATGCAGCATCTGCTAGGAAAGCTTCTTACCAGAGTATTTGGTCAAAGTTAAGAATGCCTCCTTTACTCCCTCATACCAGCGTCCAATTGGAAAAGCAGGTCTATGTTCAGTATACACTTCCCTCTTTTGTCTTATTGGGCTGTATTGATCTACAATCATTTGTATACATTCCCATATATCCCACTAGATTTTAAGCCTCTTGATGGCAAAGATAGGATTTCTAGGTCTAAACATTTCTCCTATCTTTTATCCTAGTACCTTGCTCTCAGTAGGCTTCCCAGACTCGTAAAAATCTATTACTCCAAATAAGTAAACAATTATGAAGTGGTAAAGCAAGACAGAGTTGCATCTGGAAGAAAAGAATCCCTTCTAGAATTTCTGGCAGCTTGAACTAGACGACAATGAAAAATCCAGTCCCTATCCCGAAAGCTTCCTCCTCTTCTACTATAGACTCTGTCACAGAGTTCATGGGATCTGCTAGAGAAGCAGGGCACAGATTCCCTCTTGGGAAAGCCCGCCAGGTGCACGAAGTGAACGGGTGCACATGGCGGGTCGGGCATTCCCAGCCCAAAGGTGCTAACTCCGGCTTTAGCTGTGCTCCTCGTTCATTTCAAGGGTGTGCAAAACCTCCATGACTGACCTTAAGTGCTTTTCATTAAAAATGTTCTCAGTGTTTTCATATAAGCAACTATTGTTTGATGAGTTTCCATGGGAAAGCGAGAATTAAGGTAAGAAGTGTCATCAGGCTGCCACTTGTATCCTCAATTATAGGCGGGGTGACTCTACGCTCCATTTTGTAACCTCTAGGAGGTGAAGGAGACCTATAAAGACGACTTTCTCTGTGAAGTGGGGCCCCGTTATCGTAGAGAGTCATTTGACCTGCTGGATGACATTGCGTCACCTCTAAAGGAAAAGCAAGGAGCCAACGTTTTTGTATCTCGTGGATGAAATTACCCAGGAGCCTGGTTACCTTTCTCCACTTCTGCTTTTTCAGATTTTGAATGCAACAAGGTATGGGCCTGAAGAGTTCTTCTCTTGGGATGATGGTTGTCCACTCAGATACACCCTATAAAGAACACCGTAGTTATTGGCGAGTTCAGCGTCTTTAACGTTCTAGTCCAAATCTTCAAGGTGGTCCCAACAGCGCGCTGAACACCACTCCACCAGAGTTACCTTGACTTGATCAATTAACGTTTGCTAAATTTAGAACACCAGTTCAAAGATCACTTCCTCCAGGCAGTCGTTCCTGACACCTCAGGCGGGGATACTCACGATGGCAGCGTCCCGTGTTTCTCCCTCGTGAATTCACACGCATTGTCTATTTTCACTTGTGCGGTTATATGTTTACTATCTGTCTCCCTCACCAGGTTATAAATTCTGTCAGGGTTATTAGGACGACGAGATTAGACACCATGCCTGGCTAGCTAAAATGTAACACGGAGATTTCGGGGGGGCTGCAGTTAAACTTGGGAGGGGCGCGGGTCTCTTGGAATGCTGGAGGACTGCCTATCCGCCCTGACTGCTGAATCCTTGCGGGGTGTTTCTGCAGTCCTTGGGGAACTCCGTCATCCGCACATTGTATACAAAGCTTAGCAAACCCATAGGACGCAGAGACCCTTGCTGTGTATCTCTGATTTGATTAGCCTCACGATTGTTCACCCCTAAGTCACGCACCCTTCGTCTCTGCATGCCTGAAATGGGGTAGCTTTTGGGACACAGCAAGCCAACCGACATTTGTGATGGGCCTGACACTGCAATAAATGAGAATATGAGTGAGGCCGATGGGGTCTTCGTCTGCGAAGGTTAACCCCCATGCCTTCTCCTCTCTTCCTTAGCAGAGGGTGGGGTTATCTTCGATCGATCAACGCAGGGTTTGTTGGCCATTCCCAGCAAAATTCCATCAGGGCGGGGCCAAAACTGTTTTGTATGCTCTGTTCCTGCCACAATATTGGGAATATAGCAGGCCCTCCATAAATATTTATAAAATGTCATTTGAGTATATATAGAGAATATATAGAAATATATATTTATTTCTATATACAGAAATATACATATAGAGAGAATATATAGAATATATATATATATTATATATATAGAATATATATATATATAGAATAGAGAGAGAGAGAGAATATATAGAAATGTCTTCTGTTGAACATAGTGTCTCTCATGGAGCAAATGGGGGAGGAAGTCAAATGTTAGAAAAGTTTCCTTGGTAATTCTGGAATGAAAATCAATGACTTCTCTATGTAAATTAAAGATTGTACATAATCAATGAAGAGATTAAGCATGAAACCAAAAAAAGAATGAAATCTTGGCATTTGTGGCAACATGGATGGAGGTAGAGGGTACTATGCTAAGTGAAATAAGTTAGAGCAAGACAAATAAAACAAACAAACAAGAAAGAAAAACAGGCTCATAGATACAAAGAATAACCAGTGGTTGCCAGAGGGAAGGGCGTTGGGGAATGGGCAAAATAGGTGAAAAGGATTAAAAGGTACAAAACTTCAGTTATAAAATAAATAAGTCATGGGGACAAAAAGTACAGCATACTGAATACTCACTGATAAGGTAATAATTTTATATGGTGACAGAGGGTAACTACACTTATAGTGAACATTTTGTAATGTATATAATTATGAAATCATTATGTTGTACACCTGAAACTACTATAATATTGTATATCAACTATACATCAAATAAAATTAAACAAAAATTGGGGGCGCCTGGGTGGCTCAATCAGTTAAGCACCTGACTCTTGATACTGGCTCAGGGCATGATCTAATGGTTCACGAATCAAGCCCTTCATCAGGCTCCAAGCTGACAACACAGAGCCTGCTTGGGGTTCTCTCTCTCCCTCTCTCTGCCTCTCCCTTGGTCGCACATGTGCACTCTCTCTCTCAAAATAAATAAATAAACGTTAAATTTTTTTTTAACGTTTAAATTAGAAATGTTAAAGAGATAAAGCTCTTAAAATGTTAAAGAGATGTTGAAATAAAGGTATATCTACCACTATGACTGGGTCAGCCATCCTTCTTTCCCCTTAGAAAATATTTCACAGAGAAAACTCCTTTTTTTCCTGGCTAACTGCCACCTACCCCAAGAATGAACACAGGCTTTCCTCAGATACATTATTGTGTTACAATCTCTGGTCTGGATTCTCTGTCTTTTAATATATTTTTGCTTATTCCTCTTCAATGCATTTGTCGAAGACCACCCAGTCCATTGTCTATGGGCCCGGTTTTGGGAGTCTTTCGGGGTATTTGGTTTGTGCCCTTCTGCCTCCTCCAGATTCGGTGCACTATTTCTCTGTCATGGGTCGGTTCAGTCCCAGCACCTTAAATTCCAGGGACTTCAGATGATACAGACCAAATCCTGACAGAGTGGAATCCCGGGAGCCTAGAACTCACCTCATTCCATATCACGTCCAAACATCCTCCAGTGGATCATTTTATATATGGGATTTTTAGGGTTTTCACATTTTAGTTTACCACTTGATGTATTTTGTCGCTCCCCTTTTTATATTTAAAAATAAAAGGCAGAGAGGGGATGTTCTCGACCTACTGAATCCTGGACCTTTTCAGAATCTGCTGTCTTCCCAAGAAGCCCCATGCTTAGAATTTCTTCTGAAATTCAATGCCGTCTGGGAGAACAGAGGCATGGAAGGCGGGCCTTTCTAAAAAAAAGAATCCATGAGCGTGGAATGGACTAAGGGGTTAGAGAACAAGTTGTTCAGTCTAGTTACTTTAAAAGCCTAAATGACTTAAGGCTTGAAAGAGTCAGAGCCAACTCAAAAGACATACCCAAGAATTCTACATACAAAACATATGTACAGTACACTGTTCTTCATTAAATGAGCATTTATCGTGGGTCTACTAAGTGGTCAAGGGCAAGGGGTTTTTAAAAAGCTGTGATAAAAACCACATGCTATAGGGCTCTGTCATTCAATTAAACTATTTACTGACACCTGACTGTAAAGAGACACTGTACAGATCAGATCCTAATGGTTGAAAAACAATTGAACAGGGGTAGCTGGCTGGCTCAGTCGGTCAAGTGTCCCGCTCTTGATTTTGGTTCAGGTCATGATCTCACAGTCGTAACACTGAGCTCATTGTCGAGTCCCCGGTCAGGCTCTTAAGAGCCTGCTTAAGATTCTCTTTCTCCCTCTCCCTCTGCCCCTCCCCTGCTTGCGCTCATTTGCTCTCTCTCGCTCTCTCTCTCTCTCTCTCAAATGTAAGCAGTAATAATAATAAATTAAAAATTAAAGAAAAGATTTGAAGAGAGTCTAAAATTTGCTCATCATGCCAGAAAGACAAATTCAAATGTCAGCATATTAACTGTCACCCAACAGAATGGCAAATTTAAAGAATGGAGGAGGCCAGAAGTTACCCAAAATGTGAGAAAATGGAAACCCTCATGCACTAATAGAGACCGTATAAATTCAAAGAGCCACTTTGGAAAACAGTCTGACAGTACTTAATGAAATTAAAATTGTGAAACCCTGCCGACTCAGCAAACCCATAAGTCAATGAAAGACATGCGTGAGGACTTTGTTATGCTACCCCGTGTGGCATCGGGCCCCTGAAAACAATCTGTGGCTCCATCTCCGGGAGAGAAGTATGTAAAAAATAGCAGATCACGAGGATGCGGTGCCAGGTGGCACCCAGGAATATGGAACTATATAGGTATATGAACAAGGTGGTGATGTCTTCACGAACGTCGCTGGAGGAAACAAGTGATAAACAGAAGGAAATTTGTAGGGCGACTTGTACACCGTTTGTAGAAATTTCTAACACACAAAACGTGTTATCTGTATTACAGGGATATTCCCGAATTTTAAAACTCCTTCCTCCGCATTTCTCCACTCGCCTCTGGGCCCACGGGAGCCTGGGCCCAGCAGGTGGATGTCAAGGGGCCTTCCTGCCTCTGGCTTCTGCTTAGATGAAGTCCGTGGGAGGCACCGACGGGAGAGCTGGGGAAGAGAGTTTGGGCTATCTGTTCCCGAGCCCCTGCCCGTGAAGTCCTCGAGCTGGGAAAGTCCCTCTGCAGGAAAGCACAGGTCCTGGCAGGCACCTCTGTCTACACGCCCACCTTCTCTGAGGCCAGATGAGGACTCCCCTTCAGACACCATCCCGGGGGGATACCGCTCGCTCACGCTGGTTCCCTACATCCTGCCCACGCTACAGAAATTGGCCATTTGTTAAATTCCCTCCCGATCTCCTACTTTCAGCGATCTATGTTTCCTGCTGAGACACTGACTGATGGGAAACTGTATAATTAATTTAACTTCGGTCATGAAGTCCAAGGAAACGATGGAGGAAAGGAAGAAAGAGAGGGAGACAGAGAGAGAGAACAGCTAGGGGGAGGGAGGGAAAGAGGAATCGCACTCAGTGTTAGGAAGACGCTGGCAGAGTGGTACCGCGGTTGACCCTCACCACACAGCCGCGGTTTCCATCTTGAGGGTCCGATTTAATAAACATGCACCATGTTTCTTCCTCCATAAGATGTAGACCACAAATGCCATTCACCTTCTAGGATTCTGGTGCAGATTAAATTAGATATGGCAAGTGAAGTACTTAGCACACGCTCGGCTGATACTGTTATTTCAGAAAATATCACGGGAAACGACCGTGCCTGAGATCAGAGACACAGGTGGGCTCAGCTTGTGAACAGCTTTGCAAATTATGCAGCGAGTTACCCTGACAGTCGTGGGCAGTCGGTGAAGACAAGCGGTCAAGGGCTGGAACGAGTAAGGTTTGGGTTTTAGAAATGAACCGGAGAGCGGCAGGGCTTTGAACAGAGTCAGAGGACCAGTGAGGAGACTGCTGGCATAGCCATGGTGAGAAGCCCAATTCAAAGTCAAACGCAAAGCAGAATTTAAGACTGACCAGGTATAATAACAGGAGGCACAAAGACAAAGGCAACGACTGTGCCACGACTGTGCCAAAACTACTAGCTTGTGGATCGGGTTACAGTAATATTTCACAAACAGAGAAGCCAAAGAAGAGAGACAGAGGTAGCAAAAGAGAGAGAGGGAGAGAGAGAATGTGCTGTCCTCAAGAGAGCTGAGCAACTCTTGAGAGAGGAGTGTAAAATCAAGCTCTAAAAAAGTCACATGTTGCCTTTGTTGTTATTTTTCATGAAGTCTACTTTTAGCTCCGGGTTCCTTTGCCACTATTAGTTGAAAAGGCCTGGTCATTCGTCCCACACGTTCCCCACTCTGGAAATAGCTGATGGAATCCCAGTGCTATTGCATAACATACTTTTTTGCCCCCTGGATCTCCTGAAAAATGGTAGTCAGGCCTACATCAGCACTTTCCCATAGAAATGTAAGGCAAGCCACACAGATCACTTTCAATTATCTAACAGCCACCGAAAAGGTACAAAGAAATAGGTTAAATGAAATTCTTACTGCAGCATTAGTGACGACAGATGACGTACAACAAGCTGCACATATTTAAAGGGTGCAATTTAAAACTATCGCCACAATCAAGAGACTCAACGCTACTTAAGCTAGTTTGACAATTATATTTTAATTACCAAACGTGCGAAGGATACTTGCACAAGTCTCCAAAACCGCAAGTTTCATACTAATTCTTAAAAGAATATTAAGTTCACAATGAAACCCACTCATAATAATCAACAGGGACACTGTAGCAGAAGTGGCTTTGATACTTTAAGCACACTGAATCTTCAAGGCAAATCACTAGAGGATCCACAGATAAAAAGGAAAAGAAAATGTTCCTTTCATCCAAATCAATTTTTAAATTTGCTTTTAAACGGCATTAATTTAGCTGACAAAATTTTGGCCAACTCTATTCATGATCCTTACTCGTGTACTAAGCTTTTTAAATTATATCCATTAGTTGGCAATGACTTTGCATTTTGGAAACTCAACTCTTGCCAAATAAGGACACAGGATCCATTCCAATAAGATTCTATTCAGCGGTCATAAACATTTCTTTTGAGAGAGAGAGAGAGTGAGAGAGAGAGAGAATGCAAGCAGGGGAGAGGGGCAGAGGGAGAAAGACAGAGAGACAGAGAGAATCTTAAGCAGGCTCCATAGTCAGCACAGCAGGGACCAGTATGTTTTCAAACAGGGCCACCTCCTCTGTTTCAATGATTCTTTCTTGTCTCTCGGCTTCTCTTCCTTACACGAACTCATTTTTTCCAGGGGCCCAGCATTTCTCGGATGTAAAATCTGAAACATCTCTGCCTGTGCTTAATATCAAAAAATGAATTGTGGCACCAAGGGCCCTTACTAAGGGAAATACATGGGGGCCACTGATCATATGCTTCTTTTTTTTTTTTAGCTTACTTATTTTATTTTCAGAGAGATATAGAGAAAGCACAAGCAGGGGAGGGGCAGAGAGAGAGGGAGAGAGAAAGAATCCTAAGCAGGCTCCACAATCCATACTAGGCCCAACCCGGGGCTTAGTCTCACGACTGTGAGATCATGGCCTGAGCAGAAATCAAGAGTCAGACGCTCAACTAACTGAGACACCCAGGCACTCCATGATGATATGCTTCTGATTCCTTATTTTGTCAGGGTGCTGCGCAAACATGTATTCTCAGAAGACGACACCAGAATGTCCAGGAGAGCTGTAACATACACACACACACTTCTATTTCGCTACTCTCTCGTTATAGGAATACGATTGAGAGTTAAGAAATCTAGAATAGGGTCTATTCATACATGTAAAAGCTTCCCAAAACTGCTTGGCCAGTTTTATTAACCAGTAATCTAGACAACCTTTATGGTACTGGATAGATTCAAATTCCTGGTGCTAAGTAAGTATTGGCATTGATTTCTCAGGCCTTCTCACAGAGACGTATAATGACGACTTATAAACCCATATCCAAGACTTTTTCTCCACAAATTCAAAGAGAAGCAATTCCTTGATTTCTGCATTTGTCTCCAAGCTTCTTGTCTAAG